>NW_013666906.1:312638-317518 GCF_000517525.1 Limulus polyphemus | reverse complement strand
CACGAGAGAAAAAAAAAAAGTCTGACAGTCGAAATCTTCAAATCAGATAACGTTGTCTGAAGCAGAAAATAAATCAATGCTGTAAGTCTTTCAATTTCCGGAATATTAAGAAATTGGTTTATGGTAAATAGGCCTAAAATGTATGATAAAGATCACGTTAACTGCGGATATATTTTTTTCGCGTTTCTCTTCGTCTACCCATTTTGGTTTCAAAATCAGAGACATAAAAATAACGTTTCAGGTCCATCTTTTGTCTCTACGGCTATGAAATGAAGCTTCAAAACACAGTGGCTGTGGATAATGGATGAATAGGTCTAAAGAACTGACAACGATTTCGAAATGGAAACTGGATGGTATGAAATGATGATCGTCAAGTGATCATAATTTTATTTAATCACTAATGAAAGTAAATTATATATGTGAGAAAAGAAAACGATCTTCAGGTAGGATTAAACATACAGAGGCAGGTTTTTCAACAAGTCCTGGATCATCCTCCGAAAGAAACGTCTCTTACATGAGGTAGAGATGGTCGGCTGGAGGAAGCAGGTTCCGTGGAGGATGACCTGGAGAGTTTAGCATGTCAGCAAGGATGACATCGTGAATCTGGAAGAAGCGTGTGATATGAAGATGGTGAAGAATGCTGGGAAATATGATGCGACCACGCATCTCCTGGGTTGGACTGGGTTGTTTAATTTAGCAAGGATGACATCGTGAATCTGGAAGAAGCGTGTGATATGAAGCTGGTGAAGAATGCTGGGAAATATGATGCGCATCTCCTGGGTTGGACTGGGTTGTTTAATTTCGAAAGCTAGAGGAAAGGCACTTTGTTCTAGGACCATAAGTCTTTCGTATAAAATATAAAAAGAAGAGGCGAATATCCATTAGATATGACTGTTGGTGATGCAATGAAATGACGAATGAAGGCCTTATAAGAATAGAGTAGAAGACGTAGATTAAAACCCCCAGTGGTTCTAGTTCGACACCACAGAGGGTTAACTTGTATGACCTTCAAGTTGACTGTTGAAAGGTGAGCCTTCCATGTCAGACACCTAAATATGTAACTGTATTATAAAATGTTATGAAATGGTATACTTGAACATTAAAGAGATCAGGATTACGATACGATGGACATCTCCTTTAACTTTGACCTAACAGAAGTTGCTGTTTTTGTGTACAAGGAAGTGATTGTTTAGTGTACGCCACCATTGTCTGCACCGTACAAGGAAGTGATTGTTGAGTGTACGCCACCATTGTCTGCACCGTACAAGGAAGTGATTGTTGAGTGTACGCCACCATTGTCTGCACCGTACAAGGAAGTGATTGTTAGTGTACGCCACCATTGTCTGCACCGAACAAGGAAGTGATTGTTCAGTGTACGTCACCATTGTCTGCACCGTACAAGGAAGTGATTGTTGAGTGTACACCACCATTGTCTGCACCGTACAAGGAAGTGATTGTTGAGTGTACGCCACCATTGTCTGCACCGTACAAGGAAGTGATTAACTGCTGTTTGTAGAATCCTGTTTAATTAAGGTGACCAAAGGTTAAGCATATAGCCGCTATGGCAGTGTTAACAGCATACTGAAAAATCTGAACAGGACATACAGGCTGTGGCATATCTGAAACATCCAGGATGTAGACGAAAGGTAAGAGAACTGAATACTGTGGAGCACCTGTATGGAGGATAAAGGGTCTTGAGAAGATGATTTCTATAGAACTGAATGTCTAACAACCCATAATATATTCATGACTTGAACACGAGAAAATGGTATTGATATAGAACGCAGCATGAAAATCAATCTTCGAAGTCCTTTCAAAATTAAAGAGTATCGTACAAGATGGGCGATTTGTATCAAAATGACTGGTAATGGTGTCTGAGAGGCGGAGAAGTCGATCATGCGCAGAAAGTAGGGGACGAGGTCCAGCCTGTGCATTTGGCAATCGGATAAGATCGGTAAGAGTTCGATGCAGACGTTTGACAAACATACGCTCAAAGGTTTCATTAAATATATTTATGAGAATGATTGGACGGTAGGAGTTCATGTTTGAATGAGGTTTATTGGATTTCGAGTTGTCGATAAACTCCAGTGTGGAGAACTGTAAAGAGCATCGCCAGAAACAGAAAAAACTTACTCGGAGCATGATGGAGATGCATAGGTAAATGTATCCAAACTTGATGCAATATTATTGTAGAGCTATATGAATATTAGTCACAGTTATTGGAGCATCCGTATAATTGTTTTCCAGGGTGCGGTTAAAATGGGAGGATTAGTTTAGGTAGGGAGATATCGAATAATCTGGAAACATCAACTGAAGTATCAAAGTATAGAAGGTATTGTTGTGGAGTTTGAAAGTTTGTATCGTGAAAGGTTGCAAAGAGATTGGCTTTGCTAAGGGACATTGTTGGAGTAGACACCATCTATGATTGGATAAATGGGAGAGCATAACTGACCAATCAGTATTTAAATCGACGCTAGTATTATGAGGAACTGGAAGAATCCCGAAGTTGATTACAGACCTTTCACCACTAGTTTTTAACTGCTAGAATATAATTACGGGCTGTTCATGGAATATTCCTGTGATGATATAGAAAGACTGGGTCTCTGGAGCGGGAATATTTGGGAAACAAAGAAGTGGAGAGGGGAAGTGATGGATGTTTATGGGGTAATGGAGGTTTTGATGGGTTGTAGAAAAATGGATGAAATATGCCAGAAGCTGGCTGAAGTAACTACAGTTTCAAGTTTTTGAGCCAAAGAATTAATAAGGTCACGAGAAGAGAGATCTACAATCGTATCTTGCAGGGGATTGTTGATATGCGTCCAGTAAGAAAGGTATTCTGTATCATGGTAATGAAAAAAGACTTTTGGTTCTCTGGTCCCTCCACATGTATTTCTAGTGACTAGTTGAACTAGAATTGAAAGGTGGAAACCACCAACTGGAGGAAGAATGTAGACTGTTAGTAATGAGACCAAATTAACAACGTCATCTGGAGTTGTATTGGATTAAGAACGAGCGTATAGCGGAAGGAATAACTAAAGATCTAGAAAATTAGAGACATGTAAAACTATCATTTCAGATCTATGTCCTGTCTCTCACAGGTCACTGATTTTGAATCTGAAATTGATAAATTATAGATTCATGTGGTGGAAAAAACCTGTAATTACCCTGATTTTTATCACATTTTTTAGGCCTATTGTGTCAGAGAATCCTTTGCCTCTTATTGTCCAGTACAAATGACGAGGGCCTGAAGTGACATGTTGGAAACAAAAGACAGATCTCATAGGCTACTCTTACACGCTTCCGATTTTGAAACCGAAATATACAAACTATCAGGAAAATGGGAAAACAAAGTTTACAGTTAATTTTATTATACATTTTAGGCATATTGGTTTATAATGCTTCGCCAGATTTCAGCGTTTAAACCGTGATATTATGCGGTAAACTTTAAATATCCAAATAATCAAAGGAAATCGGCTCTGACTATGAAATTGATAGAAGTCTGTCGTCTGATTTTTTGTTGATCAAATGATGTATTTAATTTAGGATCTCCAAACGATTAGCACTAGAATTGGCACACTTTTTAAACGAGTAAAAGAAAGAAAGACAATATTTTGGTCAAGGGAGAAGAGGTTCAAAATGCCTTTGGATCGATTTGTTTCTTTGTTTTTGAATTTCGCGCAAAGCTACACGAGGACTCTCTGTGCTAGCCGTCCCTAATTTAGCAGTGACAGACTAGAGAGAGCGGCAGCTAGTCATCACCACCCGCCGCCAACTCTTGGGCTACTCTTTTTACCAACGAATAGTGGGTTTGACCGTCACATTATAACGCCCCCACGACTGAAAGGGCGAGCATATTCGACGATGTGGATTCGAATCCGCAACTCGCAGATTGCGAGTCGAGCGCCCTAGCCACCAGACCGTCATTAGTTTAAGTGATATTAATAAACTTTGTATCATTAATTGAACACTGTTTTCAATCACTATGAAAGGGTTGGGGTCATAAATTGCTTCATTACGTCATGTTTGTAATGAATTTAAGGGAAGTCGCCTTCGAGAAATACACAAAATTATTTAATATTAGTTATTACATTAATTGTAGCCCCCGTCCGGTGGCTCAGTGATAATATTGGAGGGCTTATAACGCTAAAAATCGGGTTTCAATACAGAGCACAGATAGCCCATTTTATAGCTTTGTGCTTAACAAAAACAAACAAAAGTACCTTAATATATTACTACTACAACGATTAATTACATAAAACACAATATGTTTGCATTTAAAATTTCAGGAAGTAAAAAATATATTTTATTATTTTTTTTAACTACTGATAATTAACGCTTACAGATGATTTGTAAAAAAAGTTTTACGTGGATATCCTGCCCCCCAGTGGCACAGCGGCATATCTGCAGACTTACAACGCTAGAAACCGGGTTTCGATACCCGTGGTGGGTAGAGCATATATATAGCTCATTGTGTTTAATTACAAACAAAGATTGAATAAAAAAAAAGGTCAATATTGCTATTTCAACTGATTAAACACAGTATGATGAACGTGTTAACACTATTTCATGCTTTTAAATTTTTATTAAAATCTTCAAAAAGCATTCCACCGAAGTATACGTAGATATTTTTCGCCGACCTTCAATGGATTAGATAAAATATAAAAAAACCGTCGCTAGAGTTTAATTATCTTTTATGTGTCTATAGTAACACTTTCTAGTTGATTTGTTTTAGTGGCTCTGGATGAAAATTAGAATTTCCTTCTAGATACTATTTCAAACAGAGCGAAGAAGGAAATAATTTGATACATTGTCCAAACTTGTGCTGCGGTGGTTGTTTATAGGGTAGTGTGGTATAATCTTATCGATTTTAACCACAAACT
>NW_013666906.1:299290-311905 GCF_000517525.1 Limulus polyphemus | reverse complement strand
CCATTTCGTTTTATTGTTTAACCAAAACAACAGTCAAATAAAGTGTCCATTTCGTTTTATTGTTCAACCATAACAACACTGAAATAAAGTGTCCATTTCGTTTTATTGTTTAACCAAAACAACAGTCAAATAAAGTGTCCATTTCGTTTTATTGTTCAACCATAACAACAGTGAAATAAAGTGTCCATTTCGTTTTATTGTTTAACCAAAACAACGGTCAAATAAAGTGTCCATTTCGTTTTATTGTTCAACCATAACAACACTGAAATAAAGTGTCCATTTCGTTTTATTGTTTAACCAAAACAACAGTGAAATAAAGCGTCCATTTCGTTTTATTGTTTAACCAAAACAACAGTGAAATAAAGCGTACATTTCGTTTTATTGTTTAACCAAAACAACAGTGAAATAAAGTGTCCATTTCGTTTTATTGTTCAACCATAACAATAGCTGCACAACAGTGAAGTAAATTATCAATTCTGTTTTATTATTTTTGCTTTAAATTCCTACTGGTTTGCTTATACATATGAGAGAGTTTGGTTTTAATAGTCCTTATTATATCAGCTGATATTCAATTCACCAGTGTTGGAAGAAATCTTATAATTTCTGTTTTCGAGTTCAATGCAAGACAGAAACTTATAGTAGTTTGTAAACGACACTAATTCTTTAAGTTGAGAAGCGTTAACGTTCCATCATTCATTTCTTACTAAAATGTGCTGTAATAACTCTTTGATTATTTATGTTTTTCTAGATAGTTCATGGAAGGTTTATGACGGTAAAATAATGTCAGAATAATCCGCTCTTTTTTGAAAATTATGAAATTGCTTGATAAAGATTTTCTTTATCTTTTATTAATTAAAAAGATCTGTCAGTTACCCATACATTTATTCTTACTCCAGCATTTATAGTTTTATATCAATCATTTGTCGCTTGTACCAACTGAATGACGAGAACAGCAGCCGATTATTATCACATCTTCACGTTACGAAAAAATATAATTGTTTTCCATTCCTTTTCAGAATCATACTATGTTCTAATGTCACGTATTTCCGGATTGAAAAAACAAACGAAAGGCAAATAAAGTCTACGCTATGCACAAATTAAACAAATTTCTGTTCATTCACAGAAAGCCTGATTTATAATGCAAGTTATGTGTAGATAAACCTAGATCTTAATATAAACACATTGTCGTCTCTTAAGAGATGTCTCCCGCTGAGACAGCACTTAAGTCTGCGGATTTACAACGCTATAATCAGGGGTTCTATTCCCCTCGGTGGACACAGCAGATAACCCGACGTGGCTTTGCTTTAAAACACACGGACTCTTAAGATATTACAAAACATGGCAGCAAGGTAAGACAACACGAGATATTCTACAGGAAATAAACTGTCCAGTTGCTTGAGAATGGTAAATAAATTACGTAATAAACTGTCCGGTTGCTTGAGAAGGGTAAATAAATTACGTAATAAACTGTCTAGTTGTTTGAGAAGGGTAAATAAATTACGTAATAAACTGTCTAGTTGTTTGAGAAGGGTAAATAAATTACGTAATAAACTGTCCGGTTGCTTGAGAATGGTAAATAAATTACGTAATAAACTGTCCGGTTGCTTGAGAATGGTAAATAAATTACGTAATAAACTGTCCGGTTGCTTGAGAAGGGTAAATAAATTACGTAATAAACTGTCCAGTTGCTTGAGAATGGTAAATAAATTACGTAATAAACTGTCCGGTTGCTTGAGAAGGGTAAATAAATTACGTAACAAACTGTCTAGTTGTTTGAGAAGGGTAAATAAATTACGTAATAAACTGTCCGGTTGCTTGAGAATGGTAAATAAATTAATTAATAAACTGTCCAGTTGCTTGAGAAGGGTAAATAAATTACGTAATAAACTGTCCAGTTGTTTGAGAAGGGTAAATAAATTACGTAATAAACTGTCTAGTTGCTTTGAGAAGGGTAAATAAATTACGTAATAAACTGTCCAGTTGCTTGAGAAGGGTAAATAAATTACATAATAAACGGTCTAGTTGCTTGAGAATGGTAAATAAATTACGTAATAAACTGTCCAGTTGTTTGAGAATGGTAAATAAATAAATTAATAAACTGTCCAGTTGCTTGAGAAGGGTAAATAAATTAATTAATAATCTGTCTAGTTGCTTGAGAAGGGTAAATAAATTACGTAATAAACTGTCCAGTTGCTTGAGAAGGGTAAATAAATTACGTAATAAACTGTCTAGTTGCTTGAGAAGGGTAAATAAATTAATTAATAAACTGTCCAGTTGTTTGAGAAGGGTAGGGAAACTAGTAGGAATGAACTGCTGAGTTGGGTTTGTGATAGTAATAATAACATTCTTAGAAGAAAAAAAAAAGCTAAAATGGGCAAACGAAAATTAACGTCGGCATAAAAATCAATTACTAGTAATTTCCCTGAAAGGGAGCTGAAGGCCACCTGGAGAGGTCACCTGCGCCATTATACAGTAGCGTGTTGTCTGTCAGTCAGTAGACACTAAAATAACGTCACATAAGGGACGCTTAACGTTACAATTTGTACTGTCGTGAAGTCCATAAAACGTGCGCATGTCATGAATCCCGAGAATAATTATGCACTCTGTAAGCTACAACAAAACATGAAATATGAACTTCAAAAGCAAGAAATAAAAATATTTGTTACTCTTAATTTTGATTTTATTTTCTCTTGAAACAGAAAACTTTCAGAGACCTTGAGGAAGTGCAACTAGTAATAGGCTTACTATATGAGGGCTCTTTTTCGTTTTCCACGAATGAATGCAGCCGATTATCAGTGTGATGTCAGTTACAAGCACGTGCTCCGGTACATGTGTCAAACAAGTTCACCTCACGTGTCAACTTGAGGCGTTAGTGTTCGGGGGGGGCAATCTGAACTCATGCGAGTAACCGTAGGAGGAAGAGCGCAAGTTAGGCCTAACCCTCCCAGGTCCAGGAAACATAAATCACGACCAGGAAGAAGAATAACCAATTAACTGTCATTTGTAGATTCACGAGATTCAGGCACGTTCGGTAGTAAATGTATCGTTACCTATAATTAAAGTTAATATGATTTATCAGAATGATAAGAAATGATACTGATGTAAATCAGCGCATGTGAACGATTATATCACGTTATTTTAGGTATTTGTGGGTGCACGTATGTTCAAAGATAGCTGGACTAGAAAACAACATCTTAGTAGTGTTGTTACCTTATACATTAATAATAAAAATTTGCTGGTTAAGTAATGGTCACGCCAGCTCCGCCCATTAAAGCTGCTTTATAGCAGTGCATCGTGCTTACCCACTGTTTTGCGACACAACTAGAAATTTCAAGTTTTAGGTCGGTTATCTATGAATGAGAAAATTAATGTTTTACAAGATTTAAAGCAATGATATGAAGTAAAATAAGAATAAATCAGAGAGAAAGAAACGTCTAAGTATAGGGATCTCGAAAGACTAGAATGAGTTCATGTTATAAACATTCGCCATTATAGATTAGTACAAATAACCTTTAAAAACTATGGTAATAATTTATTAACTTGGCGACGTTTCGAGCAAACCTTCTTTTTCAAGCCAGAAACAAGTCCATCGGTTAATGACAAATTACAGGAACAATTTTAAATGACACAATACACAAAACAGAATGTAATGTGAGGTACGACTACGAGAATTAAACAATATAACATAGCTGGTGATTAAAAAACTTTACATGGCAAAGAAATAAATAACATAGACATTTTAAGATAATGAAATAAATATGTGAAAAATAAAATAAAGAGCTGAACCGTTCGTTAATACCCAAAGGACTTTAACAACCCAATTTAAAAAATATTTTTTTCTCGATAATGGTTCTATTATTGGTTTTAGAGGGGGGGCATGACATAAGGCAAGTACTTTAAAGTGTTCAAGAGAATGATCAGCTGTGTTGAAGTGCCGAGCTACAGGTTAATGGTTCTATTATTGGTTTTAGAGGGGGGGGGCATGACATAAGGCAAGTACTTTAAAGTGTTCAAGAGAATGACCAGCTGTGTTGAAGTGCCGAGCTACAGGTTTACCTTGATCTTTAATCAAGATGCTAAGTAAGTGTTCTCGTATACGTTCAGCGAGTATTCGGCTGGTTTCTTCTACGTAGATTTGGTCACAGTTGTTACAAGTAATACAATAAACTTAACATTTAGATGTACATGTGAAATGACTATTAACAGAATACGTTGATTTAGGGTCTCTAATAGATGTTCTATGATCAATGTAAGGGCAAGTGTTGCATCTGCTCCTCTGACAACTATACGTACCAACTTGAGTAACATATGATAGTTGTATGTTGTTAGGAAGTTGTTAGAGGTTTGATAGGGAACAGGTGACCAATGGTGTAGTCGTGTGTTATGATGTGGAAGTTATCAAACAATATACGTGTTACTTGTGTGTTGAATGGGTGAAACGTAAGTGTAAGGGGAATGTGTTGATGATCAGTGGAAGTAGGAGTGTGTTGGTTGGACGCGTGTAGTTGGAAGTTTAGAATTGTCTACAGTGTTGGTGTTATAACTACTGATATGATTTAAGCTAATCAGATTCTGGAAAGCTAAATTCGGACGTTTATTGTTAATATGTAGATTATCTTTAGCGTGATGAAGTAGGGAAGCCACGTTTTTTGAAAAAGTGGAGCATGTTGATAGATTTGGTATTGTAATCTTGGTCGTTTCTGCAGAGCCTACATAATCTGGTGAGTTGGGATTTGGGAATGTTTTTCTTGACGTATGGAGGATGGCTGGAATGAAAATGTAAGTAACTATGTGTGTTTGTAATGTACAGATTGCCATCATCAGTCACGGAAATATTTAGGTCAAGGAATGAAATGGTTTGGTGAGAAACAGAAAACGTGTATTGAAGTGATGGGTGAAAGTATTGAACGAACTGAACAATGAGATCGAGTTCATCATTACTGTATGTAGCTATACCGAAAACATCATCAATATATCTTCAATATAAGGCAGGGAGGGTACTTGTGTAGTTACGAAATATACAGCCTTCAATGTAACCAACAAAGAGGTTAGCTACACCCTTCACTTGTTTACAGAATTTGGTGTCAAAAGAAAAGGCATTTAACAATAAAACTAATTCAGCTAATCTAATCAGGGTTTCAGTAGGAGGGTCTAGGGGTATCCCTTCTGTCAAGGATAGTGTTTTAGGGCCTTCATGTGGAATGGGGGTATACAACGACAATGAAATCATCGAATGTGATTTTGACTTAAAATTCGCAGTTTCTTGTAAGGCGTCATTGGTGTCTTGAATGTAAGTTGGGAGTTGATGAAGTAAGGGGTTTAGGATGGGATCAAGGTAACTGGAGAGAAGTTCAGTAGGACAGATACATGTTGAAACATACATACTCATATGTTCAGAAAGAGAGACTACTTAACACAAAGGGCAAGCTGTGCTCTGCCCACCACGGGTATCGAAACCCGGTTTATAGCGTTGTAAGTCCGCGGACATAACGCTATGCCACTGGGGGGCGTTTTGATTGCTAATGAAACTTAGATCGCTTCCTTTGACTGGAGCGAAAATAGTTGACAGTTTGTGCTTTCAGAAATACAAGAGCAACTGTACAAATCTTATATGTTTCTTCTTATTTCAAGATGATTTTAAATCCAAACAGAAAAAAATCATAATTCTTATCTGCCTGACTGTGCTGGTGATAATCCTTGTGTCCACTGTTGGAGGCTACGTAGGAATCGGGTAATTTGGAAACTGGAAAACCAGTTGTTTCTCCTGCAACTCTTTCCAAACAAAAAACGGTAGGTAAAACTATGTTTCATTAACGAAACTGTGGACATTCAAAAATCTCGAATACGAATTATTCATGAAGTTTTATTCTCGATGTTTAATAACATATTCTCCATTAGTGACGTAAGCATATATGTTAGAAATAGTACGAAAATTCATTGTATTTTTATGTGTTTTTAATGTATTATTTACACGTATAATCCTAACAAATGTATATGAATCTTAAAATAAAGTTAAATAGCTTTATAAGTTATTATATACTAGCTGGAGTGCCCGCCCCCTGTAAATTCATGATTAATGAAAGGTTATCTTTGGACATGAAATGTTGCTTTCCTTACATGTAATTGTTCAAAAAAAAAAAAAAAAACTCATAATAACTGCAAAACACAAAATGTGAAACCGCAAATTTGTATGTATCTCCGCATGGACTCAATGAACCCCCCATACCAAAATTGGCGAGGATCCATCAACAGGGGGCGAAGTAGTGGTAAAAAAAATGCAAAAACGCCCATATAAAGGGCAAAACGCAAAACTGAAAATTTGTATGTACCCCTGCATGGACCAAATGAACCTTCTTACCAATTTTAGTGAAGGTCCATCCACACCCTGCGAATAGTTACTTGGACAGACAACAGACAGTACTATTATATTTATATAGATTAAGACATTTAAAATAACATCAAGGTTATTTTTCTTTCTGCATAACAACATCCTGTTCCTAATTTTTAAAACAGCGGAATAATATCCTAATTTCTACTAACATTTCTGATTTGTAGAATTGTTCATGAAAATAATTATAAATTATGTTGCCAGAGGTAATTCGCTTTATTTTTCATAAAAAAAATTTATTTAAAATAATAAATTGTTTGTTTGTTTGGAATTAAGCACAAAGCTACACAATGGGCTATCTGTGCTCTGCCCACCACGGGTATCAAAACCCACTTTCTAGCGTTGTAAGTCCGCAGACATACCGCTGTGCCAATGGGGGGGGGCAAAAAAAAAGTGTTAAAGTAACACTTAAACCTTGTAGTCCAAAACGATGCTTGTAGTCCAAAACGATGCTTGTAGTCCAAAACGATGCTTGTAGTCCAAAGCAGTGTTGTGTTACAAAATAGTGCCTTCTTTCATGTAGACAGAAACTTGAGCCAGTTTACCATTAATTTCAAGTTCCACATTTCCATACATTTCCTGTATAAAAACAACTTCCAGACTATGTTTTAATTTTTTTTACTCCCGAGCGTTCCCTTTGTGATTTTGTTAAAGACTGGTTTTATTGGCTAATCAAACTGTTCCGAAATGACTATTATAAATATTTTAAACAATTTACGCATTTTTTTTATAACCAATAAACACCTTTTATTTTCAATGAGTTATAACGAGGTGTCAGTTCGTAATCTTAATACTGTGCACCATATGAATCACACTCCTTAGGAGAACGAGTCTTCTAGTAACTTATTGGGGTTTCTAGGCACACACAAAAAAATAAAGTTATCTATATAATCAATATACACTACTATAAGAAACAAACTTTGAGGCAACACATCGTCAAGTTCGAATATAAGAACAAAAAAGGACAAGTAAATAGACTTTTTAAAATTAGTTTGTAAAGCTGTAAGATAAGCAACAGTTATTCTATGCATCATTAAGCTTATATTTCGGTCCAAGAACTGAACCCTCTTTTTCCAAAAATCGTCTGTTATGGATGTGCTGAATTGCATCCCTAAATTCTTCTTAACGTCCAGATTTAAATCTAGTTGTTTGGTTTCTTATCACAACGCTTTTCAAAAAGTGCACTAGAAGTGATGAAGTTTGGATGATCAGTCTATGCGACTTTTCATCATTATCCGCAGTTATATTCAACTACAAATTCAGTGGTGATGGGTCAGTACTGACTGATAATGTCGTGTACTGTTGAAAACTGATAATGTAGTGTACTGTTGAAAACTGATAATGTAGTGTACTGTTGAAAACTGATAATCTAGAGTACTGTTGAAAACTGATAATGTAGTGTATTGTTGAAGACTGATAATGTAGAGTACTGTTGAAAACTGATAATGTAGAGTACTGTTGAAAACTGATAATGTAGTGTACTGTTGAAAACTGATAATGTAGAGTATTGTTGAAAACTGATAATGTAGTGTACTGTTGAAAACTGATAATATAAAGTACTGTTGAAAACTGATAATGTAGAGTACTGTTGAAAACTGATAATGTAGTGTACTGTTGAAAACTGATAATATAAAGTACTGTTGAAAACTGATAATGTAGTATACTGTTGAAAACTGATAATGTAGAGTACTGTTAAAACTAATAATGTAGTGTACTGTTGAAAACTGATAATGTAGTGTACTGTTGAAAACTGGTAATGTAGAGTACTGTTGAAAACTGATAATGTAGAGTACTGTTGAAAACTGATAATGTAGTATACTGTTGAAAACTGATAATGTAGAGTACTGTTGAAAACTGATAATGTAGTGTATTGTTGAAAACTGATAATGTAAAGTACTGTTGAAAACTGATAATGTAAAGTACTGTTGAAAACTGATAATCTAGAGTACTGTTGAAAACTGATAATCTAGAGTCTATGAAGAGACTATAAATGTGCATCCATTAAAACAAATTACACACTTTATTCGAGACAAGCGTCTTTATGTGAAATTTCAGGGTATCATGCTAATGCAGTTCTGTACAAAATTGAGACGTATTATCTCAATATAATTTAAAGGTTAAAATATAAAGAATTGTTTAATGCTACAATAGTTCTTAGCTTAATCGTTCGTTTTAAAAATAATGTTCATTAGTTCAACCTAACTATTATGCATTTTGTTATTTAATTTTAGAATTTCACGAGTTCAGATTTATTGCCCCCCAGTGGCACAGCGGTATGTCTGCGGACTTACATCGCTAGAAACCGGGTTTCGATACCCGTGGTGGACAGAGCACAGCTAGCTCATTGTGTAGCTTTGTGTTTAACTTCAAACAAACAAACAAAATCAAATTGATTAAATACTACGAGGTGATGTTGTTTCTGAACTACTTGTTTTAAGACAGTTAAGTTTAGAGGTTCCTACTAATTAATATGTATTAACCTTACAAGACCACATGTTGCAATGAATTAAAAGAAGGCTATTTGACTTGTATAACGAATAGGCAATCTGTATAAATGTATTTGAACATGGTCGTACAGACGACCGTTATTCAAGTAAAATATTCTTATTTTAACCCATTGTAGTAGCTGGCCTTGTAATGTTCCTACCACTGCTGTATCCCAGCCGGCCTGAAAAGCTCTGGGTTGAGCGAAATGCGTTGTCACCAATGGATATGTCGAATATCGTATGGTTGTAACGATACATTCTTCTAATTCTTAAAAATCCGCCAGGTGGTTAGGGTGCTCGACTCAAAATCTGCGGGTCGTGGGTTGGAATCCCCGTCACACCCAAAATGCTCGCCCTTTCAGCCGTGGGGGCGTTATAATGTGACGGTCAACCCTACTATTCGTTAGTAAAAGAGTAATACAAGAGTTGGCGGTGGGTGGTGCTGACTAGCTGCCTTTCCTCTAGTCTTACACTGCTAAATTAGGGACGGCTAGCGCAGATAGCCCTCGTGTAGCTTTGCGCGAAATTCATAACAAACCAATCTTAAAAATCCCTAAGAGTTTAGGTGAAGAATGTAGTGTTTAGAATATAATAGGCCTAATACTACCATTTTATGACAAGTATATTCATAGTACCATTGTTCAATAGTTACGTGTTAGCTATGGTTTTACAAGATAACTATTCAAACCGTTTGCTTACAAAAGAAAAGTATTTGTGCTGTTCGATTTTATGTAATTACTTATTCACAAATTGGTTGATCGTGACATAGTGGTTAAGCCTAAACGCGTCTGTGATGCGAGTCTGAGGGATGTACTGGTGCACGTACACGAAGGTGCATCTTTCACCGAATAATATTAGCTATTCTGAATGTTAATATTTTTGTTATAATAATCTGTAAGCGCGTGTGACGTTCTTTGCGAATGGTCCCTCATAGTTAAATAAGTAAAAATTAGTCTCGAGAGTAAATATTTATTGCCCTGAGAATACACTCTGTAGGCAATTTAGTGTAACTAAGTAGCTGTTAATAACTGTGATTTTAATTAACGTGACATTATCAATGTTCCGACTTGTTGTTGATCTTATTTTTATAATGTGACTAATTATGAAATACAGGCGTAATTTTACAGTTAGCTAGTTTGGGTCTCCAAATATCCAGCAACTTACTATGAATATTCAACTACGTACAAGTTTGCTTATCAGAACAACTAGGCATCAGTTAAAAAGCGGACCGGCAAATCCTCTTTCATTCCCCATTTCTACCGTGCATTCTTTAATAGTTACGATCAGTGTCTTTAACTATCTTACTCTTAATCTTTGTATATTCGTTTTATAAAAATGTTAATAGAATTATAAAAATATATTGCTGTGACGCTGCTCTTTCGTTAGTGGGTTCTTTTAAATTAACTGGTAGAAAGAATTAAACGTCCAGTCCACATAACGATAACAAAATCAACTTATTTCCTCCTTTAACGTTTCTACAAACTTGAACATTTGTACACTATCGTAAATTGTTGTAGGCCTATGTTACAAACAACGTTCAAAACTCTCAAATAATTCTAGGACTAACGTAAAAATCAATTGACTGATACTGTAAGTGCAATAGCAAACCCATATCATATACTTCACGAAAATATAGGGACTGATAAAACTCTTTATCTTGAAATACCTCTACATTCTTAAAAACTATTATTAATCTAGTTTCGAATATAGGAAAGAAACTTGATGCCAACTTAATATTTTCTAGGCTCATCTTGACGTCATAAGCCCTCTAGCTAACAAACAAATACAACATTAAAATATAGCTTAAAACAATATAAAAGATTTACCTTTTAAGTAGATGATTTTTTTTTCCAGAAGTTCTGTGTCATCATGAAGAAAAGGTAGCATTACCTTTTATATAGATGTCGAATTGAACTTCGTTTTGAAGATAAGGAATCCATTGTATATGAAAATATCTGTGGAGTGATCGTCATTCAAATAATTTTGAACTTTAATTGTACTTAAAATATTGGTGTTTTAAATATTTTTGATCAGAAATACTTGCTCAAGTAGAGTCGCCTACCGGAAAATAGCCGGGCTTACACCAGGTAGGCAATGATTGGAATAAAGTTAAGGGTAGTTTTTTCGCTCTTCTCATCAGTAGTTCCTTTAAGTATAGATAAAATAATGATACTATACTTACTATACATATCCATGTTAAGTCCTTATATATAAAAAAGTTAAATTTGTTTTTCCAAGTTACATGTAAAATAGATAACAGTAATTACTTAAAGTAAAGAGCCTTATTTGCTGATTAAATATGGTTAAGAAAGCTAAAAAAGACAGTGACTGATTTACAAAGTGATATTACTTTAATGTCATTCGAGTCAGCAGGATATTTTGGAACATACAACTTTGCTTAATCTAAATATATTAAGATAAACTTGATTGAGAAATTCCTTATAGATTAAATAGTCGTCTCAAAGCCTTAGGGAGAATTGAAAAAATGTTTTACGAAGAATTGTTTTGACAGTTCAAATTCTGGTGACGTTTTGTAGTGTGAGAATGATGAAGAAAACTGTTTGAGTTATGTAAATCGTAAGTTATTTGGAAATTCGCTTTCAGAAGAGATATATGCCTTGAATCCTTGGCTCATTGGAAGGAGTATTCCAGGATATACTTGGAAAAATCAAATTACCTATTTAAATAAAACTATCATTTATCTTCTAAAAATACTTTAAAAAGAAAACAAAAACAATGTGTTTAATGACATCTAATACATTTTCAAAGAATTCTCTATCTAAGTAACTTGTATAACATAAAAACTGTTGATAATACATTTGGATATGTCAATATTATTGTGAATTTCGAAACCTTGTGATTATATTTTAGTATATATTTCACAAATCCTTTTGTTATGAAACATGTATGTTCAAGTGAATATTAAAGAGAGAGAATGGGGATATCGCTTAATTAATTAAAACTGTGCAAATCAATAAAGTATAGAAGCTTTGTACTTTGTGGCTGTTATTGTTTGTTGCTAAGCACAAAGCTACACAAAGAGCTATCTGTGCTCTGCCCACCACGGGTATCGAAACCCAGTTTCTAGTAGTATAAATCCGCAGACATACAACTGTGCCACTGGGGGCACTTTGTGAGTGATTGTTATCTTTAGGCCTAACGTTAATGTGTTTTATGACTTATCTAACAACTTAACAAATAGCGCCGTTACATGAAAAGTAACCTTATTCCACTGTTGTTGTTTATATTAACAATGACGGTATCAGCCATAGCTCCCTCTGTTGTCCAAGACTATGCAATTACGTTTTCCTTCTATCTGAACCAAACAGCATTCGAGATTAATAAGCATGCTTAGAACAGAATAAAACTTGGAGAAGAAGGCCATGCTTGTAATTAGACTTTGACAAAAAAACAAAAACATTACATTATTATTAATATTGGCTCAAATAAAATGTGAAAAGACAAGTCTATAATCATTACCATCAATTCTTTCTTGTTATTTTGGATTGTCTCTTGAGAAGAAAGTCATGAGAAAATTTCTTAGTTGTGTTGAAAATAAAAGAAGTAAAGTTTACAAAAGATATCAAATGTTACACTTACTTGCTCTACTCAGAAGTACCCCCGAGAAATAATGGATACACTGGCGTGAAATAAGTTCATTAATATCACTTAAAATAATGACGGTCTGGTGGATAGGGCGCTCGACTCTCAATCTGCGAGTTTCGGATTCGAATCCACATC
>NW_013666906.1:293446-298343 GCF_000517525.1 Limulus polyphemus | reverse complement strand
AAGTTGAACAGTAATCTAGCCTGCATCACGAATACATCAAGTATAAGTCAATCCATGGCTTTTTTTTTTACTATTCCTGGCTAACGCTACTTGTAAATACATTCCGCCTATCCAGTAAGTTCTTCTCCTTCTCACTATTGAACATCCTGCTTATTATATAGATTATAATAGTTTTTAGGTTAAATTATGTTTTACCTCTATGAAATAGAAGTATATTTAATTCACTTGTCTTTGTTATCGATGATATGCTGCCGCTATCAGTGTTAAACATTGTTAACCAGACATATTTAAGTGTTTTGCTAACTGCTTCAAAGGGAATACATTGTTATTACGCAGTCACGCTTATTTGAGATCATAACCTGGCCAAGAATAGGTTCAATGTTTGAGTTATAAGTCACTTCTTGTTTAAATAATTAAGAATAGAACATAATTAAATCAGTTCATCCACAAAGATAGGAGTTTGTTTCGCTTCATTTGATTTGCTATGAATTTTGAATTCCAAATAGTTCTTCCTTAAGTTAACATAAAACTGTATTTGAGTATCTAGTGTTACAGTTGAAGAGACGATATTGCGCTTCTTGCCAAAATCCAAATCTGTTAAGGATAAGAGAATTATAACTGTCTCTATAGGATTTCAAAGTTGATGAAGAAAATATTTAATCCATAAATTTGAAACATTTGTATTTTATATATTTTTGTTAAAAAAATCTTTGACTTTTCTAGATATTCTCTGCCTGTATCTTATTATTTGGAACTTATATAATTTTAGAAATAATTATGTTAACGTACAGGTGGTGAACGTACAAGTCACAAATAATCGGTACTTGCAACTAAATGGTCAGGTTATCATTAGAACGATACATTATCACAGAAAATACAAAATAAAAACAGTGCATTAGTATTTTGTATTTGCTTTAAACAGAGCAGTGTGTCTGGTTTTTATGATGTCGTAAGTTTGTCAACGTATGATTATGAAATATTGATCCAAATATCTTGCTCTACTCTCTACAATTCAGTTCAATTTTTGGTAGCCTTTTGACATTCTCAATGTATATATATTAGCTCATACAGCCGTGATATCCTTAACTTTGTGCAAGCCACGCCAAGGTTGTGAGTATCCCACATACCCCTTTTACGGCCAGGTATCGTTTCACCACATTTGCTGCAATCTTGATATCACTGTCTTCCTGTCCAACAGGCCTTGTTCACGATGGATAAGAATCTCATCTACCTGCCAGCAGTAAGGGTATCAACAATGTTATGTAGATCTCCAACATCATTGGCTGAATTGCAGTTTATTCTTGTATTGTTCTCCAAGTATGATTCACTGTAAATATTGTACACGATACCAAACTATTGTTGGTTGATGCTGTATACCTTTTCATACCCAAAAATTCTGTGTAAACTCCACTTCTACAGATACCTATAACTTTTACGTGTTGTGATATTCTCTAAAAAATGGATCCATGTGTTAGAAATTCATTTCTACCTTCCTGCAGCTGTAATGTGTGAAATTCCACACGTGTAGTCATTTCTTCACGCATGCCTGTCTCTGTTTACTCAGTAATTATTTGTGTTTCTCTGAGTTTAAAGATTAATCTACTTTAGCCAAAGATCCGATATGCACAAGACAGGTTATCTTTTACATAATCTATTCTGATAGTCTCAGTTAAAGTAACTGGAAACCTCCAGTATTTATTATTAAAGTAATTATAATCATGTTGAAATCATTAGAACACTACGCTGTTTCATTAAATCAATTCCGTATCTTTCAGTTCAGTAAATCCAACAGAGCTTAAACCTAACTTAGACGCCATGTTACGTCTTGCAAGGATCCATTAATGTTTTGCTAGTCTGTAAATAAAGACGTGTTTTTTTTTAAACCAATATTCGCCTATAATTATCGCAAATATTTACTCGTTTGCAAGCTTATTTACCTACTACCAAGTAGTCTGAAATTTCAGGGTACCACAGTACCATAAATCGAAAACAAATTAATAACTTGTTTATTTATTTACATAAAAATGTGTAGTGTATCAACCTTTTAACTGTTCCTAAAATAAAAGGTTTTCACTTGAAGAAAAACATTTTATTAAAAAACGTATGGTATCAGGTTTTACTGGTTTCTTACCACTCCTTTAAGTTAGTGGTCTTTTTTTCTTTTTCTCAGAGGGGTAGGATGAAGTCATTTTGAAACTCACTGCACAAAAGAATGACCTTCCCTCGAATTTTCTACAGTACGTTATATTATAACGATTCTAAATACGCAAATCAAATGACAACATAGATGATATAAAGTCGCGGGAGAACTATATTTTGAATTTGTAAATAGTGTGATTCCCCTGAAAATTTATTATTTTAGGAAAGGTACGTAACAGCTCCTTCCGAGACAAAATATTCATAAACTCAGATCGTAAAAATCAAACGGGTATCTACGCTATTCAGTAGAAAGTCATGTTGTTCAAGTCGCCAGGCCTGTGGATTTTTGTGCGATTGGGCTGTTAAAACGGGCGCAGGGAAACAGTTTTGCCTAGGGCCGGTTCTCTAACGCACTCAGTCTTTGTACATAGAAAGATGAATCACTCCTTAGCTGTCCACAACCCCCCCCCCCCTGAAAATAGAGGTAATCAACAATTATATACTAAAGTTTACTCAGTTAATTTGTGAAAATACATTTCATAGCAGTTATTCTGTCTACATGATGTTTCTGGGACTAATAACGATAAACATGAGTTATTTTTGAAACAAGAATGGATTTTCGAGGCTCAAAGTTCATAAGCCTTATTTCATAGAATACAGTCCTAATTACGGCCACTGACCACACGCTTCTACATTTAAAGCGATTCCAACTACTGAGGGTGCAAACGCAATTGAAACTACTTATCATTTTTCTAATTTTACGTTCACACATAAATAATATGAAGCCTAAAAGGCTTAAAAGTGTTACATACAGAGTGATATATGAAAGTTTTATGAATGCCCGAAAAAATATTGTTACGTCTCCGTTCGTTAGTTGATTTTCCGTAACTTCGTTCCCACGAAACTTTAGCGACACAAGTCCTTTCTTAATAAAACTGGTTTATTCTTTCTGAATATAACTTTACCGATACACTTATTTTCAACATTCGCGCTAAAACAAACACTATAACGAACGTTAACTTCAACAATACTTTCTGACTGCAGTTCAATTACTCACTACCTACACACATATATTGTCCCGTCACGTTGTCACCTTCTTATATATACCAACTACCCCCAATCTAGTAAATGCTAGGGCATTCACGAAGGTTCGAGAGAAGGAGTGGCGTGACACTAGTCACGTGACCTCGCTGACGCAACAATATTGTATTTTACTAATTACATCGGACAATACAGAAACATCCTGTAACGAATATTTTGACAAATAAATAACTACAATAAACATCCATTTGTCCTTAAAATTTTGCCAAGTATAATAAAGATGATCATAAACTGAAGCCAATGGTAATTAGCGGTAATTAATACCCTTATAGATAAGGGATAGACTATATTAAAAGATATTTCATGTTGGAAATAACATAACTTTAAAGGACAACATGGGACCTTTTGGTCCATCTAGGCCGTCCTATCCACTTAAACTAAACACCTAAAAAACAACTCAAAACATAAATATCGGAAACAAATGTTATCATTCATACATAATATCTATAGAAATATATAAAAGAAAGTACCACAAGCTTCAAACTTACTCTACTAAAAAATTATGATGTTAAAGGTCACATGAAGTAACTATTGAAAAATACAAATTTCGGTCTAAAGTACAACAGTAACCAAAAAATCAACAACAAAACAAAAACGACTTTCCAGCTTAATATTGTGATGGATACATGACGTCACTGGTGATAGACTATGGCACGTCATTAGAGGCTCTCTTCCTTGTGTTAAAAGTTAAATTAAGAGTAAAACTAGGACTGTTGTTTCACAAAAGACATGAAGGTTGGCAAATAAGGCTGACATCATCTATCTCCTCTCCCAATTATCTAGGGGCCCTATATGGCGTAATTTGCGTGTGGCAATATTTCACAGAAACTGCTATTTGACCCCCCCCCCCCACAGGGTTGAGAGGGGGCACCTGTTCCACTTGAGTCCTACGACGGAGAACAATGTTGCCCATCCCACAATTTCTCTGGTTCCTTTCTTGATAAATATTGACCTCTCCCTTATACGAAAATTTGTCATCCTCAAACTTCCTTAAAAATGAAGAAAAAAAAGACTTTTTAAACCATGTATACTTTAATAGTTGGATAAACTTAGTAAAAAAATGTTGAATGCATTTTTGCTTTATTACTACATAAGCAAAAAATAAATATATAATCATAGCTTTAAAAGCTTGATTCGGCCTATTTGATATAAATAAATATATAATCATAAATTTAAATTTGATATAAATCATAAATTTGATATAAATAAATATATAATCATAAATTTAAATTTGATATAAATCATAAATTTGATATAAATAAATATATAATCATAAATTTAAATTTGATATAAATCATAAATTTGATATAAATAAATATATAATCATAACTTTAAAAACTTGATTCGGCCTATTTGATATAAATAAATACTTAACATAGCATTAAAAACTTCATTCGACCTATCTGATATAAATAAATATATAATCATAACTTTAAAAACTTGATTCGCCCTATTTGATATAAATAAATATATAATCATAAATTTAAATTTGATATAAATCATAAATTTGATATAAATAAATATATAATCATAACTTTAAAAACTTGATTCGGCCTATTTGATATAAATAAATATATAATCATAACTTTAAATACTTGTTTCGACGTATTTGATTTAAATAAATATATAATCATAACTTTAAAAACTTAGATTCGAC
>NW_013666906.1:290641-293425 GCF_000517525.1 Limulus polyphemus | reverse complement strand
ATATAAATAAATATATAATCATAACTTTAAAAACTTGATTCGGCCTATTTGATATAAATAAATATATAATCATAACTTTAAATACTTGTTTCGACGTATTTGATTTAAATAAATATATAATCATAACTTTAAAAACTTGATTCGACGTATTTGATATAAATAAATATATAATCATAACTTTAAAAACTTGATTCGACGTATTTGATATAAATAAATATATAATCATAACTTTAAAAACTTGATTCGACGTATTTGATATAAATAAATATATAATCATAGCTTTAAAAACTTCATTCGCCCTATTTGATATAAATAAATATATAACCATAACTTTAAAAACTTGATACGGCCTATTTGATATAAATAAATATATATAATGATAACTTTAAAACTTCATTCGCCCTATTTGATATAAATAAATATATAATCATAACTTTAAAAACTTGATTCGACGTATTTGATATAAATAAATATATAATCATAACTTTAAAAACTTCATTCGGCGTATTTGATATAAATAAATATATATAATGATAACTTTAAAACTTCATTCGCCCTATTTGATATAAATAAATATATAATCATAACTTTAAAAACTTGATTCGCCCTATTTGATATAAATAAATATATATAATGATAACTTTAAAACTTGATTCGCCATATTTGATATAAATAAATATATAATCATAACTTTAAAAACTTGATTCGCCGTATTTGATATAAATAAATATATAATCATAACTTTAAAAACTTGATTCGGCCTATTTGATATAAATAAATATATAATCATAAATTTAAAAACTTGATTCGGCGTATTTGATATAAATAAATATATAATCATAGCTTTAAAAACTTCATTCGCCCTATTTGATATAAATAAATATATAATCATAACTTTAAAAACTTGATTCGCCGTATTTGATATAAATAAATATATAATCATAACTTTAAAAACTTGATTCGGCGTATTTGATATAAATAAATATATAATCATAACTTTAAAAACTTGATTCGACGTATTTGATATCTTTTGCCTAACGGCTTTCTCCTTCCAGGGAAACTTGGGCAGTTTATTCAATATTGCTTTTCTAATCAGCAACATTTTAGGGAGTTTCATGTTTGTAATGCGTTCCTTGCGACATTCGATCTCACCTGGGAGTTCCCAAAGCTCTTAAATGCCCCAAAATAAATATGAAGCCTAATTATCCCGAAACCTTTAAACAACCAAAAATAAATATGAAACCTAATATACGATTCCATTCATCATCATCACCAAGTTTTAAATAACCGTTACCTATGGTAAATATGCTATAAATATTTAATGAGTTCACGAAACGAAGGTTTCGCCGTTATATAACTTGTATTAAGGTGAAATACATGACCTGCGCACAGAAGGTGAAGCAATGGATAGCATTCGAATTACAAACCGAGCGAATAATATGTTACAGCAGATTAACATGAATAAGTATGTTATTTGGAATCGACGTAGATATGAGTAACGTAAGGATTGTGGGATACCTCATAGAACCCTTGGTCTCTCTTGAAAATGGTTCTTTCTTCTTTTATTGTGAATATACATCCTTTATGCTGAATTTGTCTTGTACGGGCGTTTTTGGAAACCCTCTCTCCAGTCCCAACAGCCAGACTACTGTGAATAAAGATATTGTTATAATATTTTGCATAGCATTTCAGGATTCTCCGTTTTAAGACTACTTGAACTTATCTGTCAGACATCAATATACCTGAATACCATACCAGCAACAAACACTTTCGTTTCTACAAAGTTCCAAGCTAATTGAACTGAAAATATACAACAATTAAAAACTATAAAAAAAGAAAGAACTGAGACGATCAAAACTATCATAAAATCAATATCCTGGAATGTACTTTAATGGTTGGTTAAACTTAATAGATCAACATTTGTTATTTACCCCAAAAATATATATCACAACACTTAAAATTCGTAATAAAAAATGCGAATTTTTATGTTATACAATCAATCATTATGACACTATTTGTTAGCTTATGTGCAGTAAAATTTTGTAAATAAAACAGTTATGTTTGAGTATAGTTATAGCCCTTTAATGTTGTGTTTGAGTATAATTTTAACCCTTTCATGCTGTGTTTGAGTATAGTTATAACCCTTTCATGTCGTGTTTGAGTATAATTACGACATGAAAGGGTGGTAATTATACTCAAACACGACATGAAGGGGTGGTAATTATACTCAAACACAACATGAAAGGGTTAAAATTATACTCAAACACAACATGAAAGGGTGGTAATTATACTCAAACACGACATGAAGGGGTGGTTTATACTCAAACACAACATGAAAGGGTGGTAAAAAGGGTTAAAATTATACATGTCGTGTTTGAGTATAATTACCACCCTTTCATGTTGTGTTTGAGTATAGTTATAACCCTTTCATGTCGTGTTTGAGTATAATTACCACCCTTTCATGTCGTGTTTGAATATAATTATAACCCTTTCATGTCGTGTTTGAGTATAATTACCACCCCTTCATGTCGTGTTTGAGTATAATTACCACCCTTTCATGTTGTGTTTGAATATAATTTTAACCCTTTCATGTTGTGTTTGAGTATAATTATCACCCCTTCATGTCGTGTTTGAGTATAATTACCACCCTTTCATGTTGTGTTTGAGTATAATTTTAACCCTTTCATGTTGTGTTTGAGTATAATTACCACCCCTTCATGTCGTGTTTGAGTATAATTACCACCCCTTCATGTCGTGTTTGAGTATAATTACCACCCTTTCATG
>NW_013666906.1:261153-289900 GCF_000517525.1 Limulus polyphemus | reverse complement strand
CACTAAACTCCCTTTATATATATCACTCATTCGATTACACCACCATTCCCAGTTTGCCCCTGAAGAAGAAAGTCCACCTTTCGAAATCGCTCGGGTTATAGGGTTTTTATTCATTTCTATCGAGACTTCTTGAACCTACGAAGTTTTCTAACATCGTGAAGTAATACATAGATAATGGCTAAACATGATTCCAATTTTGGGATGGGTTAGCGACTACCTACTTCTGACGAGTTTCGTCAATGGAGAGTAAGACATCATTGTTGAAGTCTCCCAAGATACATCGTCAGTGGTGGATGTATCTTGCCGATGCTATAGAATGCACTGAAGGTCAGACAGGGATGCTTTCTGAGATGTTACTGTAGAATGGTACAGTAAAACAATTCTAGTTGTCGAGGTAGATTTGTCAAGAACATTGATGCACAAAATCTCTAGGTTGAATGAGATGACAGTGTGAGCTTGAATCCAGTTCTTCCATAAACAGCCTGAAGCTTGAGACAGAGTGCTATTCTTTAATGTGTTGTGTTCAGATGAGTTTCTGTCAAGGCCAGGAACTTATAGCACGTCTTTGAAATGAAGAATTAGGGAATTGGTGTCGAGGTGTTCCAATCTCTATTGCCCGATATGATAATGGATCACGAAGGTTCTTGGCATTTTTTCTATATTCTTTCTTAAGATTTTTCAAAGTACATCAATTATTTGAAGGTTGTGAGCAGTAATCTTGTTTTACTTTCCCTAACAATACGTATAATTTTTATTTTATGAAGGACAAAAAAAGATCCGTACTGAAAGTAATACACATTAATCGTAACACAAAGAATGTTGTGTAATAAACAGTGAATTTGCCTTTCACTTTTGACACGTGACCTCCAAACGTTAATCAGGTCCAGAATTTTGTATGTAGCAGCTGTTGGGTTAAACTTCGTCAACATCTACCCATCCGATCTTCAGCTATTATGTCCATAACAATGATTCAGATGTTTTATGTGTCAGTGAACTTTTGACATTGACCTTCAAAAGTTGATCGGATCTAGGACTTTGTATGTGTTGCCTACGCTTGGTCATAAATCCATTCAAATCTTGAGATTTGGTGTCAACAAAATTGGAATAAAGGGACAGAGGCAAACCAATATGCTCCGCCATGAGGTGCTTTTCAGTGGGGGAATAAAAACAACCACGTTTTAACATTTCAGTATTTATCTGACTCATATACTATATAAAAAAAAAAAAAGAGTTTGAAGGGGAATACCCTTTCTTCGTGATAGTACAAAAATCCAAGATCGTTAATATCACACTTTTCGAGACAAAACAAATATTATATAATGTTTCTCGTATAGTTGCCCATGGCAGTGTGAATCAAGTGTGAGTAATTAAGTAAATTGGTACTTGTATTTATGGCAAAGATATTAAGAATACTATCTACCACCGTCCCCAATTTTGAACTGCTGATCAAAAGGAAACTAGCCAGCAGTCTATCATTCACGCTAAGGGATGGACTTCCACTCTTAAAATACACACCCACAACTTAAAGCTGGAGAAATCCAGAGTTCTACAACAGAGAACCCTCACGTCCAAAATTGTATTTGAGGATAATTACACATTTCTTATTCGCACGCTTTCAAGCTCAATCAGCAGCTCTTTCTAAGAGACATTTGTCCATCTACTTACAATGTTATTGTTTCTTTCTGGGAAGTATTTTTTATACAGAACAGAATATTAATCCTCCTAACATTCAAGTTCGTATTATATTGTCGCTGTTTCTCGTGGTTTAACTAAGTTTCTGCATCTACCAAGAATGATAAAATAGCTGGATACCTTGACATTTTTTATTATCAATTATTGTTTAATTAAATATGTGAAACACATAGCATATTTCCAGTCATATTCCAGTTCAATAAGGTGAATGTTTTATGTTCACCAGGAAATTTTAATTTTCTTTGCATATACACGTTTTTTGCTGTATGTGTAATTTTGGCAATAAAACCTTGGCCAAGAGAGGTGACTAACATCCTTTCACTACAGGTTAGACTAACAAATTATTATTCAGGAACTTCTGGGTCATTCCCCTTTGGTGTCACGTGTGGTTTCTCGTAAAACACACTATTAAAAGAAAGACGGTGATATTTTCCACTAGAAGGTCAGGTGATACCTTGAGATTATACCCCACCCCTTATATTTTCTCTATTGGAAATACCATCAGTGACATGGATGGCGCATGCGCACTGAGAAGAATGCTATTATAGAATATCTTTTTATAATCCTATGATCTCTTAATCCAGAACATGTCTTAAGCCATTGAAGGGCTACCTATTCGACCTGTTCGCTCAGCATTGTGATTGATTTTATTTTAACGAGGTTCACTTTTATTTTATTTTTTACATTGTGTTTGGTCTCTTTCTACAATTCAGTCGAATCAGAGAATTCAGATTTAACTGTGTTATATTTCCTGACGTTCCTCGAGATACTTTTAGGATTGTTTGGTTTGAATTTCGCGCTAAGCTACACGAGGACTATCTGCACTAACCGACCCTAATTTAGCAGTTATAGACCAGAATCAAAGCAGTTAATCAACACCACCCACTGCCACTTATTAGGCTAACATTTTATCAACGAATAGTGGGATTGACTATCACATAATAACGCCCCCACTGCTGAAAGGGCGAGCATATTCGGTGATGATAATATTTTCAAGTTATTTGGTGCACTTGAGAAAACCAAGTAGAAATACGGTGCAGAATAAAACAAACATGGCTGTAACATTTATTAAAGAAAATGATAAGTTAAATATCACAAAGTTTTCGCATTCATCTACGTTTAATGAGATGGAAGGTTACCGTCATAAGTTCTATAAGCAGAATTTTTATTTTCGTTACCTTAAAGCCTAAACTATGCCTATTTTGTATTGTAAGCTTATAAATTAACTGGATGTTGTGCTGCAGAAACTCTCCAAAATATCATGACATCATTAGCCAGAACAAAAATAAAATTACGGTGGACACATTTGGAAACAAGCCATAATGAAGTTCTGGATTTGGGAATTTCAATTGAAAATTCCTGTTCTTTGAATCCCTTCCATGATTTGTCTTTTTTTTTTCTATTATTATTATTATTATTAAAGTAAAATCAAAGTTAGCCAGAATTTCCGAGGCACGTCAAGGTTTAAATCTTGGGAGTTTTGGTGAAAAAATTATTTTTGAAAATCATACATCAAGTGCATCTTTCTAACAGAATAATATGAAAAATACCAAGAGTTAAGCTCTGTTGATTTTTTTTTTAGAAACCGTCAAAAAAGTACGTATATTAATGCAAAAATAAATGTTAAATCTTCAATTTTGGATATAAAACGTCAAATCTGATGCATTGGAGTTTAATAATAATAAAAAAATGTAGACGTTATACAGGAGTCTTCTCTTATCCAGAATAAAAACAAATATGGACTAAATTTGGAAACAAGCCGCAACGAACTTCTACATTTGGAAATATTGATGGAAATTTAAAAGTAAAATATAAATTATCCATTATTTCCAATACACATCAAGGTTTAAATATTAAGTTTTGGGTGAAAAAAAAAGGACTTTCTTTTTTTTAAAGCGTACATCAAGTGCAACTTTCTAATAAAATAACATTAAAAATAATTTTAACAATATTTTTTAAAATACCAATGATTAAGCCTTCGTAATTTTAATGAAAAATTTTTTCTTCAAAAATACAAAATTAAATGTTAAACCTCCAATTTTGAGCATTTCCAAGAAAAACAGTAAGCCTGAAACATTAGAATTATATTCCTTGCAAACATCAAACAGGAGTTTTCTGTTATTCAGAATAAAAGACAAGCTTCAATTTGGAAACAATCTGTACTGAACTTTTGGATTTGGGAATTTTAATTGAAAACACTTATTTTTAAAGTCCTCCCATGCTTTATCTATTCTTCGAGAGTAAAGTAAAATCAAAGTTAGTCAGAATTTCCAAGACACATCAAGATTTTAATTTTGGGAGTTTTGATGAAGAGCTATTTTTGGATAAACGTACATCAAGTGCTTTTTTCCAGTAGAATAACGTGAAAAATGATTCTTAACAAAAATTTGTGAAAAATACCAAGGGTAAATTTTTCCGAGAAGAGAAAAAAAAATATTTGAAAACGAAAAAAGGGCGCATTTTAAAGCAATATTAAATATGAAGTTTTCATTCGTGTATATTCCTTTATAAAGCAGAAAGTCTCCAATATTAGGAGTTGAATGAAAAAACATCTTTTGTAGGAGTTTTCTCTTATCAAACGTAAAGTTGTGCTGAACTTCGAAAAAAAGACCAATGAACTTCTAAATGTAGAAATTTGGATTGAAAATCCTTACTTTTAACTATGAATTAATTCTTATGTTTTCTTAATACAGTATTACAATGAACTTTACAGTTGTATTTATAATTTTTTTTCGATAACACCTATTACGAGACATGGAGTCACCTAATAATTATCAATATATGGTATAATAATCCTAACGCACTTACGTAACTGTTAACATGATCTATCACAACGAGCTGTTATTTCATGTGGTCCAAAAGTCTTTAAGTCACACCTAAGTAGACACGAATCTGGAGCGGAAGGTTTCTCTGCGGTGTCAAATTTGCCGATACCAAAAGTTTTTGTAAGGTCATGGTATAGCTTATTCTTGCGAGTACACGCAAGTAAAGCAAAAGATATGGCTGAAGCAAGCCTATTTAGTTGAAGAAGTGTGTGCACATGTTCGAGAGAAAGCACCAGCCTTTATTCAGTTAAAATGAGTTAGAGAGTAGGCATGTATATGTAGAAAAAGAGATAGGGAGGGAAAGAGCATAAATTAAGGCTCCACTATATTTTAAATCGTTTTAACACATAATTGATCATGAATAGAATAATTAGGAGAAATCCTCACATACAGAAGAAAAGTAAATAACAGCTCTCTTGATCACACATTACCAAAAAAAAAAAAATCCGGCCTTTTCAATTTGAGTCAAATTGGTCGTCTTGTTTGCCAAAAATTGCTATATTGGTCACTTTAGCCTCAATTTGCGCCTCTGAGGCCGCGGCCACATAGCCCATATTATTTCCCGCACAAAGTTGTATCTGTTCCCCGAGTTTGGAGCTTTAAAGATGTGGCCGTGCATAAGTAACAGACCCACACATTCGCGCTTATATACATGTACAGAAGAAATATCAATTCAGATTATGTTCACGCGATCACGTTATATTTAGTACTTCTAGGTTACACAGATACGTAATTTGTGAATGTGAACATACCCCACAATGTAATTTAAATGGACCCCAGCTTGTTTCTTGGTGTCCATGCCCTGTGTAAGACTTCTAAAGTTTAAGTTTCCGTTATTTCATGAAAAGTGTCGAGTTCTGTTGATTGTATTCATTATGTCTAACATCTTTTTTAAATGTTATTAAACTATACCACATACTCAATGGATAATGTTTTTTACAGTATAATCAGAAAATTTCACGGGGTACCTACATTTCGCGACAGCCAACGAACAGACATTTCGGTAAATCGCACTGGTGGCTTGTAGTTAAGCACAAAGCTACACAATGCGCTATATATGTGCTCTGCCCACCGAGAATATCGAAACCCAGTTTGTAAGACCACAGACATGCCGCTGGGGGCCCAGCTCTCAGATGATATTTGGTAAGCATTAGACACCATATTTTAAACAAAAGGCATAATATATATGTTTTTATCTATATCATTTTATTTTCCATTTTAAAACAGTAAAATAATAGCGCATGCGTGGTTCCTAACATACGTAATCGACATATATAAAAGTGTAAACCACTGACACAGCGCAAATTACATACTAATCCTTCATTCAAGAATGACAACCAACAGCAAGAAACTTTACAAGCTAGATTGTGCCAGTAAGTAAGAATGATTACTGAATACCAGTGAAGTGGATGTGACCATCTACATATTTCCTCCTGGTTGAGCTGGAATAATGAATTCACGCGGCACGTTTCTAGTAAGAACTGGTAGAAATTCCACACACAAAAGATGCATTTACAAAGACAAACAATACACACAAGTTTTATAGTCAGAAATTCGACAAATTCTGTTAGGAAATAAACAATGTAATTGCTCAAAAGTTGTGCTCCAAAACAGGTTCAGTTATATAATACAACACCAACGAATGAATATTATACGAACACACCACGACTCCATCTCCCCAAACAGAAAACAAAGAAGTAGAATTTATTAATAACGGTGATTTTGTTGAATAATTTCATTATGCTTATAATCCAGCTTTACTGACTTTGGTAAAATACACACAAAAATTAGGCATTTACAAAGTAAAATGATGCCAATACAAAAAAGTGAAGCTTGTGGTGTATCATGGGTAGTTTTCCAAAATATCCTAGAGCCAAATTACATCTACTCCTCTTTTAATCATATCTTTCCCAATTTTACACTTTAAAGGTGTTTTAAATGTTATATTTTTTAAGTACAAAGTATTGCTTATAACACACAATTCTGAATTATAACACAGACTTCTATTAACTTTGGGACTGGTGAATTTAAATCTATATATAATGAAGTGAGAATATTACATCAAAGTAATAAGATGATTTTGGAATGTATCTAAACGTATGTTTAATATACATTCATTATATTTAACTCCTTTTAATACTGAAGTCAATATTTTCATAACATAAGCTTAACAGACTTTAGCCACCATAACGAAGATCAAAAATACAAAATAAGTGTATTGACGCTTAAGAAACAAACACTTGGTAAACTAAAATTTCAATACAATGATTTTTGTTTTCACAATAAAATAGTGCATCATGAACAACAACAACAACAAAAAAAAAAAGGGAATTTTTGAAATACTTTGGTCATCAAACTGTGGATGAGATTAAGTGGTGATTTTAAACATTTTTGTTGTTACTATTGCAATTCAGGAAAAGAAACATGAGAAGTTAATCAGTATTTCTTATACAATACTACGATCACTTTCATATTGACAAAAAAAGTTTAGTGGTAAAATTTGATACAAAATTTCAGATACAACCATGCTTTACTAAAAATATTTCAAATTATACAGTTTGCTATTAGTTAAGAGTCTGCCTTGCTAGCACTGACCAAGAAACAACTGTGTCTTTAGTAATGTGCAAGTACAACTATGCCAAAATGTTGCTCCTCAGCATATATCTTATGAACCACAGGTACTTTACGAGGGGGGGACTTGTGAACCACAGGTACTACCAGAGAAGGCTTATGAACCACAGATACAACCAATGCAGATTTATGAATCAACTGTTGCTTAAACAAATCGTGAAAAAAATGTTGTTGTTACCCCCCCCCCCCAATTCAACTTTAATAAACATCCATGAATTGGGTATTCCAAACAAATCCAGCACAACCATTATAAGATGTTAATTTGTCAATATACTCAAAAACTCGATATTGAGATTGTTTTTAGTGTATTTGGGCACTCAAAGATTTGTCATATTCTACTAACATATATTCCTATTTTCAAAAATCAAACCAACATAACTGAAACAAATAATATCCAATAGACAACTAAAACTTTTTTTTTTTTATATGTACCATAACTATCAGGTCCACTTTTTAAATATAATTTTCTAATGGATTTAAATTTTTGTGGATATCATCATCTTCCATATTATATATATTAGGGATTCTTTTCAAAATATCACACTATTTATATTCTTTTTAAGCAACAGAAAAACTAAATAATTATGTTATTGAGAGTGAATATTTTAAACTTTTATTATTCATTTTAATAAAGGTAAAAAATCAGCTATTACTAGAGTAAATAGTATTAAGAAAAAAAAAATATTTTGAATGATCCAAAGTGATAAGCTTCCAAAAAATATGACTTTAAATTGTACCACAAACTGTCAAAAATGTCCTAATCGGTATTCTTATAACTTCACATCAACACCTTATCGATATAGAAGACCTTATTTCTGTATCATAAGCAACAGAAAATGTGTGATAAATACATCAGCAGAACACAGTTTTCTTATTTTGTTCAGCTATATACAATAAGTACATATGCAGGCTGAATAAGAAAAAAATATTATCATACTTTGTAAACCCAGTAAGAAGTTCATTAACATTACTTGTGTCACTTGTTTTTGTAATTCATACTTCTACTTAATACAAATTACTGGTTGAATACTACCCTTAAACCACTTCATCAAATACTTACACAAACAGCAGTGTTGAAAATTGAGGTATTTTTTCTGTTTGGTTAAGTGTCACACAAAAGATGCTAATTTAAAAAATAAAGTCTTGCACAATTCCTTACCTTGAATAATTTACTTGTGTATTACAAAAATGCCCTGTAATATTTTCCTTCCTTCCAAAGTATTTCCATCTTAACCTTATATTATTTCACCTCTTACAAGTAATTTTTAAATATAAACTACAGAAAGTGTCTTATATCTACGTTTCCAGCTGTGTAAAAAGTCAGGGCAGCATACTGATTTAAAAACCTACTTAAACTAAACTGTTTCTGGAAATTCTTGTTTCATAAACCAAATGCTAAACAACACAGATTTCCTGCTTAGAAAAGAAACGTACGTGACTGTGACGTTAGTCACTTTAACCATACAGCCACCTGAAAACAACTAATGTAAATGAACACCACATATACTTTCAAAAGCCTAAAACTGTTAAAAAAAATACGTTTACAAAACTAAATACTAGTGACGATTTTTCTTTGTTAGAGCAATAATTCATCATTTGAGTTGCAAATCACCACACATGAAAAAAAAAAAACACAAAAACAAACTCTGTTAGGAGTGTTAGAAATAAAACCATTTACAAAAAATCAAGGCACTTTTAAACAATTTTGGAATTTATTAAATATCAAAACCCAGAAATATAAGATAAGCATTTTTTTGTCTCCAATATTACAGTTTAATTTCACAAAAACAACCTTTTTTTTTTGGAGAAGCCAGATGTACAATAACTTCCGATGTTACTTCTTTTGGGAACAGAGTGAAAATGGTGCATGTTTAATAAGAATAAAAAAAGAAACAAGCACAGATAATTATATTTTGATTTAGTTAACATGCTTAGTGTGTTTTACAGATGTCAGACTGAGGGTTAACACACACACAAGTATTACACAGAGGGATCAAAATATGTCGAAATGACAAACAACATAGAACAATACCTGTTCTACAGGTTATTCACAAGATCAGCTCATGCATGTACATAACTAAAAGAACCAAAAAGAATACAAATCTACTATTTCATACAAGGTTAATGAGTAATTTTTCAACAAATCTAGATACATTTTGGAGCATGACTTAAGACACATCCTGTTCCTCAACATCTTGAACATCCTCTTCTTTCTTTTGTTGTTGTTGTTCATTTTCACCTTCTGAAACACAAGAGATGAAATATCAGTAAAAAGAGTAACTGGTTATTTATTTAACAAATAAATAAGCACTTAATCAGCTGAATAACAATAGATAATTTACTGTAACAGTCTGCCACATTATCCAAACATGTGAAGTATTTTGGGTTATTAGTGGTGAGTGCAGTATAATGTATCTAAACCAAACAAAAATGTAGCTTATAAATAACACACAGGTCTTACTTTCTGAAGACTGCCTGTATCAAAGTCTGATGTTTAAGTGGTGAGAAACCTTACCAACACGTTTGTCATCTTTCTAGAACTTGAAATAATTATGATTTAAAAACAAATTTCACCATTAAAAAAAAGGTAAAACTTAATAAAATTCTTAATAATCTTCTCATCTTAGACAACTTTCAGAACCTAACTTTAACTTGACTTTGTTGGAAAAAAAAATTCAAACATCAGTTAATACTTGTCATATTACCCGGTAGACCAGCCTAACAATTATACAAAGATGGTTAAATTTTTTATATGTTAATATTCAAACCTTTCACTCGTTAACCCAATTAACTTGTTAAAACCTCAGTTGCACATATAAAAACATACCAATGAATTAACCATTTATGACACTTTTCCTTGTACAAATATAAATGGTCAGAGGCTTAGAGCAAAAAATGTGTTTAAATCACATCAGATTTAAATCATGCCTGGAAAAACCCATTTTAATGAACTTGTTTACAGATGGAACACTTTCACCCATGCATATGACATGCACTGATATTTTTGCTTATAACTCCATATTATTAATATTACTTTAACCTGTAATCTGGCTATAATTGGTAACAAACTTCGAAAGATGATTACTTCAGACTACAATATCATGAAAAAGAGATCTTCAGGACATGGAATTTGTAGCTTGATGGTAGACAAATGTTGCATTTTTATTTACAAACAAATACTTGGCTAAACATATGTAATAACACAGACTAACCAATATCATGTTAAACATACACCAATGACCTAATCATTGCAAAACCTGTACTTTTATTCTGAATTTGGTTTTGAAAAATAAAATAAGAACAACATTACCAGAAATGGTTATCCAAAACCCATAAACATGACTATATACTATATTTACTTTTTGTGATCATTCTAGGAATAATTTTGATCATTACGTATCCAACTAGGACTTACAACCTATAGCCTAAATGAATGCATTTCTATCACAAACAAATGTTTGATTGAATGAAAGTGTTGAAATATATATCCATAAACATTAATTGTTGTTCGATAACCTTTATATTACTTTCCACCATACTGTATATTTGCCTACTATTAATACAGATGAGATCTTTTTGTCAACAGTCACTATTTTTTTTCTTTTTTAAACTGTAATAATTTCCACTGTATTTTAATTGAGTAATTTCACCTTAATAATTTCTATAAAAAGTTTAAGCTTTTTTAAATGCAACATTTTAGTTTCAGCATTATATTTAAAAACGAAAAACCTAACTTACCATCATTTTGCATGTCGGATGTCCAAAGAGTCAAATTATCGCGTAAAAGCTGCATAATTAAGGTGGAATCTTTGTAGCTCTCCTCACTTAGTGTGTCCAGTTCAGCTATAGCCTCATCAAATGCTGCCTTAGCCAAATGACATGCCCTGTCAGGAGAATTAAGGATCTCGTAATAAAACACCGAGAAGTTAAGAGCCAGACCCAGCCGGATCGGATGAGTTGGTGGAAGTTCTGTCAGAGCAATGTCGCTGGCTGCCTTGTAAGCAACGAGACTGTTCTCAGCAGCTTCTTTTCTGTCGTTTCCGGTAGCAAATTCAGCCAGGTAACGGTGATAATCTCCTTTCCTAGGTATGGGAAAAAAAATATTACCCAGTTTGACAAAAACCTCTGCATAAAACTCTAAAAATAAACTGACAATTAAAATAGAGATTAAACAAGTTATTCAAACGATTATAAGACAAACAAAAACAAATGATTAAGCAAGTTTAACATGTCTGAATAGTTGAGAAATGAAAGCGTTACGTAAGTTAAAACTAAAACTTCCATATGCTCGAGATACAATAATGCAATCAGACTATTTCATGTCGAAAGCTTCAGTGTTTATTAGGTAATACAAAGTTACCCCAAAATATAAAGAACTTGATCATTACAGTGTAGTTAAATCAATATTTTAGGATCAACATTTTAAACCTGTGTAATAAAAAAAATTCAAGCTTAAATTTCTTTAGATTACATACAAAATTTATCCACAGTTATAAATGTCACAGTTATACATTCAAAATTATTAAAAAATAATCAAACTTAATTTTTTTTTATTTTAGTAATGAATCAGACCAGAAATTACATTAGCAAACTGAATGATAAATTGGAAATAAACAACATGATAAACCGATTATCAAAAGACCACCAGAATTCATACTTAAATTTGTTTTTAGATCATGGAAAGGATACCCTCAAATTTGGACTCAACTAACTCAGAAAGAATTAGTTAATTCACTCTAGAACTGGACAATTAGTGAAACTTGCATGTTGGGATCATTAACCAATTACAATTAACTTCTCTTATTCTCACTAGTGAAACTTGCATGTTGGGATCATTAACCAATTACAATTAACTTCTCTTATTCTCACGAGACATCGATAGTTAGAATAATCAGAAACACTACTTTAATTAATTGATTAATCAATTATATCAACTGATTTGATTACTCAGCCCCATGTCACTACTACATGGAGATGACAAGAGTAAGAATATATAAAACACTGGAAGTTAAATTTAGTTATGAACCCATTGATTAAAAAATACTGCCCAAAATTAGAAATGTGGTAATCGTACTAGTTTTTACCAATTTAAATTGATTTTAGCAACCAACAATAAAGTGAGTAATGGAGTACAAAAAACACTGAACCTCGAGATTATACTTACAAAAAAACATACTTAGAGAAAAACAGAAAAAATAAGTTATACGAGCCAGTAGCCCTATCAGACTAGTGTCCAAATGCATATTTTACTTGTCCTTGGGCTAGTGATAGTAAAGTTAGCAACACAGTATATTTAATTAATTTAATTATTTAATTTTTCTCTAATACCTTTATGTGAATTTTAAACTATTGTAACTTCATTCATCGTCTGTTTTTCAAACAAAGGTTTGCCATAACATCTCTAATTTAAAACTAATTTTTTTACTGTGATTCTGTCATTACATTTATGGTTTCAAGGAAGAGTTATCTAAGATTAAATATCTGTTTTACTTTTAACATTTTGATATATTCACAGATTTGATTTTTTCCTTTTTTCATGGCAAAATGTTGATATTAATTTCTGAAATTCAGCATGTTCAAATTACTTCTGAAAGCAGAAGAGGAAGTAACTGAAGAGCCAATCAGAAACTTATTTTATTTCTTTGCAGATTGACTTTGCTCATTCTGTTGTTCCGAAGACACTAGAACTGTAGTACCATATGTAGCCAAACTGACTTTGGACATATTTCTGTTTTGAACATATTAATGGTTTTATGGCTATAATTGTGGCTGAAAAATCTGGAAAAAAAAATACATAGTGCAAAATAATTTGTTTTAGAATATATGATCAGGTTAAGGCCTCACCCATCTAAGTGAAAATAGTTAATTTAGAACTTGAATATGTGATTTTGTTTTCTGCCTGCCAAGACTCTAAAAAATTTGTTTTTATTTATCATTGTGATTATTATACATAGCATTTTTTAAAACACATGTTAACTACAATTACACCTTTAGCTTTTAACCATCGTTAGACTTGGAGGGGGGTGAGGGTTCCTTCTCACAATGGAAATACTTATATTACACAAAGCTTAGAACAAATTTATTAAATAATATTTAGTTATGGTTTTAAAAAAATTCATATAATTTGCCTTGGTTGTTGCCGTGAAAGATTTTTTTCAAAAAAAACTTTAAAAATACTTCCTTTTTTCTTCAATTTTTGAAATATTCATTACAATAGTCTATTTTAAATATCCAGTTAATTTCCACTACTCAATTTTAATAACATTTATTTTGCTAATTGCAGTAAGTCATCAGTTCTAGCTATAAATCATAAAAAAACACAGCATAAACTGATAAACATTTACTCAAAATACCATAAGATCAGGCTAGGTAAACATTTTTTTTGTCATTTATTTTCAATAAAGAAAAAGCTGTTCAACTGTGAGTTAAATTTATATGACAACCTTACTAGTGAATAGATGGGGATTTGAATCAATAGAATATTCAGTTGTCAACCTTACTAGTGAATAGATGGGGATTTGAATCAATAGAATATTTAGTTGAAAACCTTACTAGTGAATAGATGGGGCTTTGAATCAATAGAATATTCAGTTGTCAACCTTACTAGTGAATAGATGGGGCTTTGAATCAATAGAATATTCAGTTGTCAACCTTACTAGTGAATAGATGGGGATTTGAATCAATAGAATATTCAGTTGTCAACCTTACTAGTGAATAGATGGGGATCTGAATCAATAGAATATTCAGTTGTCAACCTTACTAGTGAATAGATGGGGATTTGAATCAATAGAATATTCAGTTGTCACCTACTGCACTTACTAAACTTAACTAAGCTTACCTGATGTCCTGTCTAGAAGAAACTTTCTGTAGCTTAACATGAAAACTTTATATCAATAAAAAATTAATATAAAAAAAAATCCCTAGATCTGTGGTTTGTTCCCAAGTTTTCTGAACTTCACAGTAGATTATGTTCTCTTTCCTTGTAGGAACTAGTTCACGTCACTTTCCCACAATAACAAATTAATATAAAAAAATCCGTAGATCTGTGGTTTGTTCCCAAGTTTTCTGAACTTCACAGTAGATTATGTTCTCTTTCCTTGTAGGAACTAGTTCACGTCACTTTCCCACAATAACAAATTACTTCTCACACCCCTTCATTCACTATTCAATGATGTAAGTAGTGTATTATCTGCCCTATCAAATGGCATTCAAACTTTACATGTAGCTATTTCGAAGTTGAGTTTTGTTAGTAGTTGTTAAGATCAGAGTTGAGAGATAATAAAAGAGAATATACTAATAAAACAGAAGAAAGAGAAGAAAAATCATGTGAGAAATATGGATGATTACATTCTTAGGGATGTGAAAATAAGTTCAATTAAAAAATTTATAAGTGTGTTTGTATAAGTGACTGCTCAGAGCTGCACAATTAAACTTTACAAAATGCTAAATACTTTTTAGTTAAAAATTGTTGAATTAGAGTTGGAACTACTATTTTGTACTTTAACTTGAAATCTGATATTCAGGTGGGTAAGTGACACATCTGAAATGTGTTGATTGGACATAATATAGATAAAGCACCTTTGCATGTTAGCCAAGAATTATAACCCCTATTAGCTCACACACAAGAGTTGAAACTTGTAACAAGGGTTGAATATTGTGTTTTTTAGCAACTACAAATTTGTTCTAGCTTACTTTTTAATAATTACCAATGAAACAATAACAGTCTTGAGTTTAACTATATTTGCAAATTAATTTTTGAAAGTAAAAATGAAGTAACAAGAAAAACCTTCATGTTTTGTGTACATATTGTTCTATTAACAAAAAACAAAGTTCTATATGGCTAGTCCTGGTTTACTGACCTACTATAATCACCAGCCCAAATAGGCTAGTATTTCAAAAGCTAATGCAGAGCACTGTTTAAACACTAGCACAAAAAATAAACAATTGTATGGGATATTTTCAGTTCACTCCAGAAACAAAGACCTTGAGTTATATGATTCTGATCCCCTTCTAAAAGGAACACCTCAACCCTTAGGAAGAATGCCCTTTCTACTATAAAACTTGACATCCCCCTGAATATAAATTTACTGTTTTTGTAATAACCAGGGTAAAAAATAAGGCACCAAATGCTATAAAATGGCTTGCCACTTCAGAAAAGCTGGCAAAAATGGCTGCTTTATTAACAATTACCAGCTAGAAACCCTCTAGAAAGAGAAATACCTGTACGTTAAGCTTTTTATTTTATTTACTAAAAAAAAACAAAAACAAAATTTAATGCTACTGTTGTCGTAACTAGGCCTACTAAACATTATCTTGTTAAAATTTCAATGAAAGTTTCCTGAAAATATGAATTACATATATATATTCAAAGAGACTTTCAAAACAGTGAAAAACCTGTGATATTTATGAACTTTAAATTATTTTTGTATATATTACTAATATAATTTTCCACCTGGTTACTAAGTAAAAAACCTATCTTCCAATTAGCTAAAGAATAATATAAAATTCATTGAGAAATATTATAATATATCTTAAAAGAGTATCGAGTGTTATATTAAAATGATTTTGAATATGGAAAGAGCCGATCATGTGATAAGCACAGCTAATATAAAATTGTGGTGGAATGGCACATATCATAACTACATGTCTGGTGTTTCGTATTTAGTGTGATACCACACTTTTGGGAATGACATACAACAGTCCTTACTGAAAAATCTTTATACACTCAGGTCATAAAGATATGCTCAGTATGGGAATTAAGAACTTACAAGACAAGGAATTAAAAAAATATGGATCAACTTGCAACCACAGGAACATTCAGACAGAGACTTGCAACAAGTCACACCTCAACCATGGTATTAATGTAAGGCACTTGTAACAGGCAAAAATCCACAAGCATGAAGGTCAATGGCAAAAGCCATTCAAATAGCCCAGGCAACAGTATGCAACATAAACAAGAAGGACCACCATCTGGAAAAGTGACAACTCACATGTACGAAGTTGATACCACAACATATCTATTCAAACTCTGCATACCTCAAACAGCTGGAAAATGAAATGGCTATTCATGCTAATGCATATGAAGACATACCTGTCAAGTTGCTGAATGCATTGCCAATTGATGTCTGTGCAATCAGAATATTGAAATAGGTGTTGGGAAACTGATATCCATGTATATAAGATGGCTTATGGAACATGGTAGGAAGATGGTGTGTGCTTTATACCTGACAACTTACGATAGAGCCTTTTGCAATATAAATTATGCTGCAGTACTATTGTCAATTCTCATAAGAATCATATAGGACATGACTGGATGTAATGATATGGATTGTAAAGAGGCTGTGAGGCTCCAAAATTATTCTAATATAACATATTAAACATCTGTATAATTTTACAAAAAAGGAAAGAAAAAATTCTGACATTTAGTTTGCATTCATATATTTATCAGTGATGCATTTATATTACTTTGAGTGTCGACAAGAACCACGAAAACTGACTTACATTTTGTAATAAAACACTTTGGATTCTCCAGAGTTAGCAGCAGGGATAAGGTGTTTGTCAAGGACATCCAATATATCCTGACAAATGTCACGAAGTTCATTTTCTACCTGAAAATTGAAAAAAAAAAGCCATAAAGCTTAGTTTCAAACACTAGCATTTCTATTCAACCACATTTGTATGTTACATCACTATGTCATTTTCAATCTTAAACTTTTATATAAATTAAAACAACTATTAACTGAGACAATAAATCACATATTTATCTAGATACATCACCTGACCATTTTATAGGAATGGATTAAAAAAAAAATGTTTAACTTCAATGTCAACATAGTGGAAAGATGGTAAAGCTTGTGCCACAAATATGCTGGTCCAAGAATGTCATAAATGTCACGCTGCTACAATTCATGGTAATGAATGTTTGTAACTAAATAAATGAAGAGAAAACAGCATACCTTAAATATTACAATTTCTCAAATTTTAACAATCAATGTCAACCAAAAATATAATGAGAAACAATCGGTATGCATTTTTTAAACAATGATATTGCAAAGATGAAATATTCACAATTTTCCCAGGATTTATTTTATTCAATAGTCTCTCCCAGAGCTAAAGTTTATTGACCTACAATTCTTTTTTGAACATTGAACTTTGACCTGAGGAAGCATGTTTAAATATTGAATCTCCAAACTCCATACAGGATAAAATTTGGTTATAACAAACTATCCTCACATCCATGATGCAAGATTGTTTCATAAAATTTGAAGCACAAAGGAACAAAATTTATCTAAATTATATATATATCAGACAAAAAATTGAGATTTTACCAGTGGCACGTATGACTGAATTATCCCTACAAGCACAGAGTTGGTCCATTAGACCAACTCTATATTAAAGAATTAATTCTTACTATAATTCTAAATTTATTATGTATCTTTTCATGAAATTTGATAAGCTTTTAGTAAGTATTATAAGTATATTACATACAAAAAAAACACAATTTTTTCTCAAAATTTGTCTGCAAATTTACTGTGTGATTCTAATTCAGAATTTGACTAGTCTGAGCGCAAGGTGATTTTCATGTTAAGAATAAAAATACATTTTTCATCTTACAGTTCTCATATTTCTTTTGTATAACCTCTAGAGCCTCCTAAGTGAATAGTCTTTCAGAAACACGTTATATTTTATTTTCACTACATCACACTAACAGTACTAAAATCAGCTATGTACTATAAAACAAAAAGCTGAAAAATATTAAATAAATTTAAATTATAATTTTTTTTCTTTTTAGAATGCCTGCATACTATAAGTGAAAATTACAATTACTAATCCTAAACAGCATCAGGCTTGTAACAGTTTATATCTGTTTTCATTTAATTTTGTTTAATGCTCTTTGAACCATGTAACTATGTCTAACTGGCATAACAGAGCAATAAATCATCCAGCACAAACTTAGCATCAAGGTCAGCACCTTGCAGAAACATTTTATTTTCTTCTTATCTAACCTAACAAGTTTCTAACTTTTACATAATAGTTAATTTTATGACAATAAATAAAAAATAAAACCAGAAATTTAGTACTAATATCAGTTTTTTTGTTGTTGCTCTCGAGAAGACTAGAGAACCATAATGCAATGTTTTTTTTGTAAGGATAGGGTTGAATAAAATGTTTATTCTTTTCACGTATGCAATTAAGAAAACAAAATATTATTATGCACAAACTAGTACAATTTAAATAGTTTTCTGACCAAGCTATAAGTTGGTTAAAAAATTCTGTTAGCTGTTATCCGATCTTCTCAACAGCAAACAATGAAACCGTGGTCAAATATTTCAAAACTCATCTGAAATGAGCTAACCTTGTAAACAGTTGTAAAGTGAAATCTTCTCTTTCCCTTCTTTATAAATGATCCAATATCCAATGTCAGAGAGAGAATTACTGACTATTATGAAAGACACAATGTCACAGGAGGAGCAAGGTGTGTGGATTTGACTTTCTTGCTTACATCTCAGTAAAGCAAGAAACTTGGAGATTATAAGTTTACATTACAGATTACCAATACCTGCACTGTGTGTAGTTTTTTTGCCAAACTCAGAAAATCATAAAGGGGTAGAAAGAAAGTCTGAAATGAACAATTTGAAGAGAGGAAGTGTCACTTGTTACAGAGAAGTGAAGATTGAGAATTTATTAAAATAGTTCTTTTTGATATTAAGAAATTAAAACTTGCATAATATTACAATTTGAATTTTAAACTACATTTTAATGCAGAGTTTATTAATATACATTGATAAAGTTGTTTAAAATATTTTGAATTTAACTCTATAAGAAGTCATGACGTACAGAAGAGCCGGGCTTGTATTAGCTTTCTAATGTTTTAACTTTAGAAAATACTTAAATATTTTTTATAACAAGAATATAGTACAGATTCAGATATTCTTCATCAACCATGACAAACCTTCTGCTGGTGATCCACACTCTGACACAACATACCTTACAGGAAAATTGGGCTTATGCTTCTTTCAAGGACCATAAAATTTAGTATCCACAATTATGAGGGTTTTATTTGTTGAGTATGGCATTTACTTTAGTTTGTGAAGTTAGGTTTCACCAAGCATCCTTGAAAAATAATGTATTTCATGAAATTTGGCAAGCTTTTAATAAACATTACAAGTCTGCTGTGTACAAAAAATCAGATTATTTGATAAATTATTTATAGCAAAAATTTTTCTGTGAATTTCAGAAGCCATCACTGAGTCAAGCTGATTAAAAGGCAATTTTTATGCCAAGAACAAAAATACTTTTTTTTACATTTTATTTTAATATTTCGTTTGCTTAACCTCTATAGCCTCATAAATAAATACCAAACGTTTTTTTAATGTAAAAATTTATATTTTATCTGTTATTTTCTCTACCCCAACATTAACTGCAGCTAAATCAATGTTTGGTGATACAAAACTTTGAAAATTATGAAGTAAAATTAACTGTCTTTTTTTTTTCATTCTTCTTTGAATGAATTATTTGTTATAATATCTTCAAGTCCATTATTTTCAGAATTTCAATTTACCTTTTCACAAGTATTTTATTCTAACTTTGTAGTTTTATTGCCTGGCTTGTACAAAGTTCCTTTTTTTTTTTATACCTGAAGAATGACACATCACAATAGCAGATGTTTATACACTTATGTACATGCACTTTTAGTTTTGGGTTCATGTACTCGTAGCTACTTAAGCCTAATTATTTTTGTCTCGAAGCCTTTGGTAACAAAGATTAATTTACCTTTCAAATATGGACTGAAAAACATAAATAACACATAAATCACTAAAATAGAATGTCCAATAACAACTATAATTTAGCTGGTTTTCTAATTAACCTACTTAAAGAAAAAAAATCTGTTAAATGCTATGAGTGAGTATCAACTTGAATAAAACATACTTAATAAAATCCTCTAACCTACACCAATTTTAACAGGACCATTAAAGACTTGATGTTTAAATAAGTTAATTTTTTTTGGTTATAAACATGTACATCAACTAACAGCATGGTTTTGAAAACTGCCTTGAAAGTTGAGTATAGATGGACAGAGATTTGTTTCTCACTACAAGGAGAAGTTAACAACACATACATTGGACCTTGGAATATACATCATGTCTGGGATAATTCTGACAGGTAGTTCCTATAATATTGAACTTATATAATAAATAAAGGAGAATTCAGAATGCAGATGTGTCATGTGATACCAAGAAAAGAAGACTGAGAATTTTTGAAATATTTTTTCTTGAAATTGATAATTTAGAACTTAGATAATACAAAAATCTGAATTAAAGACTATACTCTGATGCTAATTTTACTGACATACATTGATAATAAAGTTGTTTAATTACATTTTGAATTTTACTCTATGAAATGTCATAATATGAGCAGAAGAGCCAGTTCTATGATGATATTCATATTATACACAATTTAGTAAAACCATTTTTTTTTGGTTGAGCCTATCATCTAAACATTCTATTTCTTTTTTGAATATGTAAATCAGAGCTTCCCAAACAAATCTGTATGGCAGACCTAGTGGCACCCCCTTGACTAAGACGGGCAGAAATTACTGTTATACTGTACATTACAGGAGAAAATAAATTAAATTTTAAAAATGTATTAAAATGATAATTAATTTCCATTACTAAAGAAAAATTAATTATTCATGATGTTAGAAAAACACGTAGGTTCAAGAACTCTTGCCCCTGAAGAAGAAGAAAGATCCACCTTTCAAAAATGCTAGGGTTAAAGGGTTTTTTATTAGTTTCTATTCAAAATTAATTAATAATTGCAAAAATTCCATGGTACATGGTTTGGAAAACACTGATGTAGATAATAGCTTAAAAATTACTTACTCAGTTTGTCTGATTTTATTAAACTTCCCCATTTAGACTTTTATTTTGTTATACAAAATGTTATTTCTTTATATAATAACAACATTAATATCATATTGTTTATATAGGTGCCACGGGCTTTGTAATAATAGGAATGATCACATGCATGAAATACTGTTGTGTGTGGTTTCATTCTTAGAACACAATGGTTTTAATTTGAGTTCATTACAGAAAACGTATGCTCCTAACAAAGACAAAGCCGAAACACTAAGCAAATGAAACAACTTGAACAATCACTCGGAGATCACTGTCACTTTATTTATTTTAAAAAATGATTAATCAATAAGTAGATTCCATTAATCACTCACAGATAGTTATATCAATAACTAGTGTAAATGCACTTGTTACTTGTTCTAGGTTATCAGTTCAGCATTAATGTCAAGCCTCGAAAGTACTTTTACAGCAGGTTAGATCCCATCATGATGATCAATTTTAAAAAGATGATCTTGGCAGATGCTGAGTACACATTTTATAGTGTGAAAACAAGAACAGAACTTAGTATTGAATGTGTTTGGAATATTTTGTTAATTTCCTACATATCAACCATCCAACTCAAACATATTTACTTCTGATATGATGTAATATTGTACTTGAGAAGATTTTCTGAAAAGGTGTGAGAAGCATGAAAATACTGGAAAACCTTATTATTGGGCTTAACGTAAGTGTAATCCGAGAATAAATCGGGAAACTGGGAGCACAATACCTTAACTCGATATTGCCGAATCATTTCTAGCTTTCCTTCATTGCCTTTATTCTCTTCCTTCTGTTCAATACTGCTGATTATCCTCCACGAAGCTCTCCTTGCACCTATGACATTCTTGTAAGCTACAGAAAGTAGGTTCCTTTCTTCCACAGTCAGTTCAATATCCAAGGATGCAACCTTCTTCATAGCCTCAACCATTTCTAATGAAAAAAGCATTAATTCAACCATATATTGTGGAAATTTAAAATGCTTTTGCTTTTATCCAACATTCTTTACTTCAAGACACTTCTCAGTCAGTCTACATTAGATTTCAAGATTCTTACCTGATAATAGCACTTAAGGTACATTCTGGCACAAGAATGTTATAAAAATAAATCACATTTAAAGAAGAGATATTTCACTAAAAACAATAATTATTAAAACACTGTCATTTTACTGAATATTACCTATTCTGTTGCTCAAGAGCTTTCAAACTATGTTAATCATTCTATTTTTTGGAAAGTTGTTTATTTTAAAATTAATAAAAAAAACAGATATACTATGACTAACAATTCTTTAATTAAAACCCGATGATCTTAACGGGTATTGTTTAAACTTCTAACAATTTTGTTAGTTGATACTTTAGTATAAATACACCAAAAAACAGCGCAATCCCTGTTTATTGTCAATATATTTTTACTTTAAAAAATGTTTGTTTTAACTATTATTGTTAAAACTTTTTTTGAAGCTCAGATATAAAATAATCTGAAATGGTTTAGTGATTAAAAACTATGTTACGACGAGGGAGTTGACAACGTAAATGTTTTACTAAACATTTACAAGAAAGTATGCTGGCTAAACAATTGAATTTACAACAAACTTTTACACTTTCTCTTGTATTTTCATCAATCATGTATCTTTTTGCATAAATAGAAAAAGAACTACCAGATATAGTATAACAAAATCTGGAAATAAATTGTTCAATAATTTAAGCTCATCTCCTTAATACTGCAGTTTTTGTTTTAAACCAGTTTCAGTTGCCTATCACTTATCAATTTCTGTCTACCAACAGTAAAAATTATGACAATGTTTGGTAGAAAAAAAATAAGTAACAATAACATTTGCCCATTTGTTAACAATACAAGAGTTTCATATTTCAAGTGAGAAATGTCAACACTTCCATTCTCCATTCTGAAACAATCGTCAAGGATACTTATGAAGTTTATCTGTTTCTGAATATTTGAAATGTTTGTCATTTTCAAAGTCTATCAACAATTCCAATACTAAAGAAATTATTAAAACTTTAATAATTGCATTTTTTAACATAATAATGTACATTGAAAAAAAAAATCAAATCACAACTTCTGGATATTTATATTGCAGTTTGAATTGTAGTACAAGCTTATGGATCCCTGGCTAGATAACTTTCTACAGTAAAACAGTCTGTAGCATTAGTAGAGAAAATGGGTACAGCATATATCTAAAAATTATGCCCTTTCTTATGACTAATTTTTAAAAGTTAATTGCACATGATATAAAGATTTTTAAATGAACAAGACAAATAAATATGTAATTATTTTACAAATAAATTTAATTTCTAACCTGTTGCTGGTTTCATTATAATAGTTTTTTTAGCATTTTTATTAAATGCTTCACAGTAACAGCTTACTTGAAAACTTATCAAGAAAAATATCAGTTAAACCTATTTGCATAAACATTAATATGGCATGATGATTATGATTTTCTGTTAAAAGTTAAAAAACAAATACAAACATTCAATATTTTCAATTATAAGTTATCAATGCAATCATTATACTTACAAAACAATCACTGTGTCACTAATTTCAGACACATCCTTATCAACTTTACTAAAATTACTAAAACATCATTAACAGCAATTAAAACAAAATAGTGTGACTGGTGTAACAAAAGAATAATTCCACATAAACATAAAACCTTTTTGTTTTTAATTTGGGGAGAGGGATATGACAGATTGCAAAGTCAGTCATTTTATCCTTTCTTCATTTTTTAAAATTACAGCCCATATTGATATATTAAAAATACAAAGATATGCCTCTTTAATCTTCTTCAACAGATGGGAATACACTTATATACGGTTCAACAATTGTTAATACTATATGTCACCTAAAGTGTTAGTATATTGGTAGCACATTTTCTCAAGTTTATTATTATTCTAGTACCTTCTATGTCTGAAAGATACCGTGTGGCATTTTCTACCTTCTTATTTTGATGTAGAACTTTTAAGAATGTTGTGTATTCCAGGTCTGTACAGTTTTTGTATATCACAGTCAAGCAGGTAATTAATCTGATTTTGTTCTAGCTGTCTTTGTTCCTTTGTCATTCTGTTGAGGTCACACTTGTTCTGTCCATGTGTGGTATGGCTATAATGCTGCAACTTGTACAAGAATGTAACCACCACTTCCTCAATTGGTAGGCCAGAGTATATCTTGAGGTTATGACCTCTCTTGTGTTTGAATGAATGACCAGTGACATGGGTAGTGCTACTTACTATGGGTAAATCCAAAAATTTTCCAGTAAATAAGAAACATTAGATTGAAATCTTCCTGTAGCAGGTCCTGAGTGAATAGGTTAACATGAATACATCTCCAGGGATAAAAAAACAATTTCATCAATTCACAAATCCAGAGAATGGTGATCATCCAGCATCCATAAGCAAGTATGCACACAGTTTTATCTTTGAATTAACAGTTTTTTGTTTTTTTATTAATCCATAAAATTTGAAAGCTACAAGTACACAGAGCTACTTTTCCCCTCTGAAATGCATGGAAATTTCTTTATCTTAAAAAATTATTTACTCAATACAACATCACTGTTTCTATCACAAAATTTTTCTGATCATTAACATGACGTACTCAATAATCCATTTTGATCTTTTCAAGCATTGTACTTCTAATAAAATTCCCCCATTACCAACTCAAGCCATCTCCAAACTTGATTATCCTACAATGAGTTTCTCATAATCAAATTCAAAGTTGTAGGTTTTCTTTAAAAGAGGTTTTCATGAAAAGAAAAAAAAAAGTGAAGTTTTATTGTGTTCATTAGATAACACATTAATGTGTGAAAACGTCTCATCTAGGATTCACAAACACATCCAATGTAAATTGGAAAGATATGGCTGTAATTTTATAATAAACTGATGTTAGTTTTATTTTTCTTGAGGTTAAATATTGCATGTTTGGTAAATATCTAAATACCTGGTAACTGAACTTCTGCCAGAAATGTGCTTATGTAGGCCTCTTAAACAGTTCTTTTTAAATTTTAAATACTGCATTTCCAAAATTATATTACCTTTCATTGACAAAAGTTTGCTGAAACATACATTACCCATTCAAGCCATCTTCAAACTGTATAACCCATAACTCTGAAGACAGCTTGAATGTATAATGAAGAAAACTTTTTTATAAATATACAACATTTTAACAAAATTATGATGAACTATAGAGCCCATGTAGCCATGGTTACATCTGGGATAAAAGAACATTGCATTTTCCAAATATTTTTTAAATTTAAAAGAATTACTTAAATGAAATATTGGTTTAAAAACAATTATAAGCTGAATTTGAGGATAAATCTTAAAATCCAAAATAGCTTTAACCTTTTTCTTTAAATCTAAAGCCTGTATCCATGTGTATGGTGAAATACAATATCTTTTTAGTTGTAGTACATTTGTTAAGTTTACAGGTATATAAAGCCTCTACATATTTACAAGTCCAAGATATAAACATAGCTATTTGGGCTCTATAACTATATGAAATGAGAAAAAAAAAAAAGAAATGATGGGTTTTTTTTCCCAATTACAATAAAAATGGAAAAGTTGTCAAATGCATACATCAATGATATGCTTCAGCTTGCACTCAGTATCAACACACAACTGATATAATTTCAAGAAATGAAGGGTATTCTTTTTAAACAAGATACTTGTCATGCATTTCATTTTTTAACAATTCTATTTTACAAGAAACATGTTCTAAAATAATAAAATTAATTCAGAAACTATTTATATATTAAACAAGTATTTGTCAGTCAATAACTTAATTAAACAAGCCCACTTAAGTTATGTTTTAATTGTTGGTTCACAGCAATCTACAAATAATGTGGTAGCTTGTAATTAATAGTATTGAGGTATGTTCAGTCTTTGATGTCTTACCTTAGGAAAGACATAAAATTGTTATAAAGGACTCAGAGGAGGGATATTAGTATTACTATTAGGATGTTACCTGGGATGAAAAGGTTGTCATACAACTATTACTAGGACAGGTTGAGATACCTGAAATTATTTTCTCTTGAAAAAAGAATAATTAGAAAATTGTTAAGGGGACTGATAATGTTCATGCATCATCTTTTTTTTTTTTTTCATGCTTAATGCCAATAATAGTGAGTATTGTATTTGTAGGACTAGGGGAGACAAATTATACTAATACAAGTTACAACTACAGAACTTTAAGTTTAATTACTTTAAATAATGAAGCTAATATTTTACCGTTTAAGTTTTATAACTTTTTTATAACAACGAATTATTGTAGCTAATTAAACTGTTTAGGTCTAAACTATTATGATGTAAGATAACTTATCCAATGTTAACTCTGAGGCTAAAGTCAAGATTAAATAAACGTAAAGTAACTGCTAAGCCTACCGTTACTTTGAATCCAGAATAACTAAGTACATTACTATAGTTAAACGTTAAAATTACTCACTCTTCAGTTCTACTAGATCTAGTCCTACTCACACTCACCATCATAACGTTCTGCTTGTTCGGCTAACTTAGCTTCATACACATTGTCTTCTCTTTCCGTCATTTTATCGAAAAATCAGAAGTTTACGACCTCTCTTATAATTAATATTAAAGTAACGATGAGTGAACTATTGTTACAAAAACTTAATTTTAAAAATTGTTAAAGCTAATGTTTCCGACAGCAGACAAGCAGCCTGACGTTAACCCCAACTCTACGCCACATTGAAGACTACAAGCTTCCTCAATGGTCAGTTTCAGTGTCAAGGCATAACATGTAACGATCCGTGTATTCATGCGCACTAAAGTCTTAATCTTCTCCAAGAATATTGAGAATTAACCGCAGCAAAATATTATGCACAATATCAATTGCATATCTACTTTAGACTCTTAATTGTCCGTCTCATTATTTTTCTTTGTTACTATGTTTACCATGATCAAACAATCTAGAAATTTTAGATACATATTTTTCTAATCATACATAAAAAAATAGAACTTACGCAAAAATAAGATATAGGTTAAAACACGAAAGTTGTTGTTTTATTTCTGTTTATAATTTGCAAAATAGTTTAAAATAATATTATTTATGGATGTTTAGCAAATTAATCTACGGTTACACAAGCATTGGAGTCTGGTGTCAATATCACAATTGTTCAAGAGGTTTTCATTAACAGTCTACGTATACAGTGCCTTGAAAACATATTCACCCTCTACCAATAATGTCACATTTTGATGAAATACAAATAATATAAACATTTTTTTTATGAACTTGTTTTTATTTAAAATTCTAATGATCAAACTTAATACTGTTATGTGTGAAGGAAGTTGAATGTCAGCAAAACCTGCAAAGAAAATATATAAATTGAAATTTGCTGATTGCATGAGCATTCAGCCCCTTATGTCAGTACTTGGTGGAAGCACCTTTGGTAACAATTACTGCTGTGCGTATTTATGGATAGGTCTCTACCAGCTTTGCACAATGGGACGGTGCAATTTTTGCCTATTCTTTCCGGTCAAATTGCTCCAATTCTGAGTGGTTCGTTGGGGATCGTTGATGGACTGCAATCTCTACGTCTTGTCATGAATTTTCTATTGGATTCAAGTCAGGTCTTTGCCTGGGGTACTCCAGGATATTCACTTTCTTATTTTGAAACCACTCGAGTGCAGCTTTGGCCTTGTGCTTCGGGTCATTGTCCTACTAAAATGTGAATTTTCGACCAAGTTTTAGATTCTTGGCTGACTCAAGCAGGTTTTCCTCTAGGATTTGCCTGTACTTTGCACCATCCATTTTCCCATCAATCCTGACAAGCTTCCCAGTCTCTACTAATGAGAAGCATCCCCATAACATGATGCTGAATTTAAACCAAAAAGCTCAATTTTTGTTTCATGTGACCACAAAACCATCTGCCACAGGTCTGCAGTATAATTTACATGCTTTGTCGCAAACTCCATAGGAGATTTAAGATAAATCTTTTTCAGTAATGGCTTCTTTCTTCCATTTGCCCATACAGGCCAGTTTTGTGTAGGGACCGGGATATTGTGGATATATGAACATTGACTCCTATCTCAGACATGGAACCTTGCAAATCTTTCAGAGTCACTATTGGCTTCGCAGTGGCATTCCTAACCAATTTCCTGCTTGCCCAGCTACTTAATTTGGAAGGACGGCCTGAACTGGGTCTTCCAAGAGATGATAAGGGATTTTGAAACTTTCTTGTAAACTTCTCCAGATCTGTGTTTCTCTACCACTTTATCCCTGATTTGTTTGGAAAGCTCCTTGGTCTTCATGGTTGGTTTATCTTATCACTTTGTGAGTTGTGGCTTGAACAGATGCCTTTAGTCTGAAGTCAAGTTAAACCACTTTGATTACATCTAGACAGAAACCATTACACTAATTTTGTGACCTTTCAAACTCATTTTTTGCACTTGAACTGATTAAGGGTTGACATAGCATTAGGGTTGAATACTTATGCAATTGAGAATATTCTAATTTTCTTAGAAAACCTAACTTACTTGTATAATATCAGTGTTTTAAGCTTTCAGTCTATTTTCATGCCCATGAGCTCAATAGTTACTCACACTGGTCCCCACAACTTTGCATAATGTCCTGTCACACCACAGAGCTTCTGTATAGCTTCTGATACTCCTTTGTGATCCAGCACCTTGATGCTCACAAGGGTTTGCTGAGATGAAGAATCTATGACAAAGTTGCACCTTTGGCCAT
>NW_013666906.1:251414-260153 GCF_000517525.1 Limulus polyphemus | reverse complement strand
GTATCTAATTCGCTTTTAAATTTACTAATGTTTTCCATTTGTAGTTCTTGTTTCTTTTCTTGTTCCAGTTGCCACTGCTGTAGTCTCTCTTCTTGTTTATGTTCTTTCTCCTCCAACAACTGCTGTAATCTTTCTTGTTTATTTTGTTGTTCCAGATGCCACTGTTGCAGGTTTTCTTGCAACTGCTGTTGTCTCTCTTCTTGTTTCTTTTCTTTTTCCTCCAACAACTGTTGTAATCTTTCTTGTTAATTTTGTTGTTCCAGCTGCCACTGTTGCAGGTTTTCTTGCAACTGCTATTGTCTCTCTTCTTTTTCCTCTAACAACTGTTGTAATTTCTCTTCTCGTTCTTCTTGTTTCTTTTGCTGTTCTTGTATTGCTGCCATTAAGTCTGCTAGGCTGTAGTTTGATTTGCCGCTTCTCGTTTCCATTTTTTTTTTATCCCACTCTCTGACACCAGTTTGTTACGTCTCCGTTTGTTAATTGATTTCCCGTAAATCCGTTCCGACGAAACTTTAGCGACACAAGTCCTTACTTAATAAAACTGGTTTATTCTTTCCGAATATAACTTTACGATACACTTAATTTCAACAATCGCGCTAAAACAACGAACGTCTCACGTGCTCGACTCAACAATACTCTGTCCGCCGTTCAATTACACATTGTTACCGTCACGTTGTGACCGTCTTATATATACAAGACAACTCCATATCTAGTAGTCTCCCGACACTTCATGAACGTTCTAAAAGCGCGTGGCGTGTTACTAGAGTCACGTGACCTCCGCTGTCGTAACAAAACCCAGGGCAAAATCCTGAGAGCTGTGAATAAAGGGAAAAAAAGGGAGATAGCATTGACAGAAGCTGTGCTCTACGAGTTTCATTTAAAATTAACCAAGGACACTCATAGAGTACTGTGGGACAATTTAGATTCGTAGTAGATAAAAACCAAACTCCAACTATATGAAGTACAACTTAATTTTTATCACGGCCTGGGTTGGTAAAAACTAGATTGAATCTTTCTCATTTTAAAAAAAAAAGGGAGATAGCATTTACAGAAGCTGTACTCTACGAGTTTCATTTAAAATTAACCAAGGACACTCATAGAGTACTGTGGGACAATTTAGATTCGTAGTAGATAAAAACCAAACTCCAACTATATGAAGTACAACTTAATTTTTATCACGGCCTGGGTTGGTAAAAACTAGATTGAATCTTTCTCATTTTTAAAGTATTTCAACATTTAAGACTATAACGAACTTTTAGTTATTAAAAAAAAAGAGTTTGTTCAATGTTTTTCATCTCTTAAAAATATTTATATTTGTATATCTTTTTTTTAATTTTTTGCAATGTCAAGCTATATAAATTAGTTTTCGAGATCTCAATCTAAAATAATAAAGGTTTTGAAGTTAAATAATTGATTACGTCTCGATTTGTGACACTCTATTGCTCAAATGAAATATCTGATAACCAATATGCAAATTTTGTTTACAGTAATATTTTATAGCAACTCTAATTTTTTCCCAGTAGAAGTTTTTCCTGGTACATTATACAAGGTACGGGGTGTCCGAAAAGTCTGGAACCATGGATTATTTGCAGCTTTTCTTAATTTCAGATACGTGACTGATTATGGCGCTGTTAAAAGTACTAAAAGGTCGAGTTAATCTTGCTATTAATTCAAACTTATTTCGAATTACAGGGACAGCACGTGGAACACATTCTTTAAAATTCGTTGAAGTACCTAGAAGTTATTATCAAAAAGTTTATTAATGGCCCAGATTTTTCTTTACATTTATTGTTAGTATAAAATGGGCAAGAAATAACATACTTTCCGTATACGCGACCCGGCATGGCCAGGTGGTTAGGATGCTCGACTCGCAATGTGTCACACCACACCCTTATAATGTGACGGTCAATCCCACTATTCATTGGTAAAAGAATAGCCCAAGACTTGGCGGTGAATGGTGATGACTAGCTGCCTTCCCTCTAGTCTTACACTGCTAAATTAGGGACGGCTAGCGCAGATAGCCCTTGTGTAGCTTTGCATGAAATCCATAACAAACAAACAAACCGTACACGCAAAAAATAATAACAAAGGAATTTTTTTTGTAAGATTATTTAAATAAAGTTGATATCTTATAAAAAATACATAAACGATAAAAAACATAAACATTCGTATTAGTGTATAAAAATTTATTTTGTTTTCAATCAGAATAAATGTATATATGGTAACAACTTTAGTACAACATATATATATATATATATATTATATTGTTACGACAGCGAAAGTCACGTGACCTGGTAACACGTGATGAATGTCTAGAAGATTAACAAATGAACACAGACGTAACAATATTTATTCACAAATCATCTCTTCAAGAGAAATATGAAATCGTTAACCAGATTATATTTAAATATTTCATAATACGTAATAAGTACATTTTGTAGTTTAAAATACAGAAAACTATAGGAAGTTGTATTATACGTTTGCTTTGGTAAAAATCTTTTAAAAAACATTTTAAAATTTCAAGGTTTTCAAGTTACTGTTGTTCAGGCCAGTGGTTGCATTCTTCACAGCTTTATAAGACAGGGAATTCTGTCGAAGGTCAAGAATTCTTAGGTTCGCCAGAGGAATAAAAGCACCATTTTCAATAATTTTTAAGCTGCAGTTACAAAGTTGAAGTTCTTGAAGAGTGTTCTTCTGAGCAGAATTAAAATCTTGAGAGTAAATGGAAGTTAATTTCTGGCTATTTGATAAATCGAGCCTGATAAGCCTTCTCAAAACTGATGTCGCCTGCACGAACGATTGCACCAGTCGGATGAGATTACCCGATAAATCCAAAGTGGTGATAAGAGGGCTGTTCACAAACGTAAGAGGGTGTAAAACACGAATTTTGTTATTTGCTAAACTTAACTCTTTTAAATTTGAAAGCTTCGTAAAAACCTTAGGTGTTATGAATCTAATCATGTTATTTGAAAGATGAAGGACTTTAAGTTTGTTTATATGCGAAAAGAACTTCTGATTAAAAATTGTGTAGTGACCTCCAGTTATATTAAGGTTGTACGTTTCAGGTGGAATAAGTTTTGAATATTGTCGGATTCTGAAGTGATTGCAGCTTACATTCAGGGTGACGTTGTCTTTAGACATTACACACCCGGGAAGTTTATCAAAACTGACATCTTCGTGGAAGCTGCTGAGATGGTGCTCTACAGAAGCCATATAAGCATGTATTATTGGATGGACTGGGATGGATGACAAACAAATGAGTAAAGGTACTGAAAAAGTCCACTTAATTGCTCCCATGGTAACTGAAAAAAAAAGAGTTAGAATATTTTGTTTTAAATAAAATATTATTTAATTTACTTCACATTATTATTTAAATAACGTTTAATTAATTATTTGTTGCCTAGTAAATGTTATTTGTAAGTACAAGTTCCGATTAGGTAATTTTTCGTTATTAGTATAAATTAATTATTTAGTGATGCAAATTTAAATATTTTCAGCATTCTTCTGTTTACTGGTCTTTTATACAATAGTAAACCACACCAACCTTCATAACTAAAGAAAAGTGTTATATATATGTATATATATGACTGTGGAACACTACAGAAAAATGTATTTCCTGACAGCAATCTCTATCCAGATAAACACAAGTGTAAATAATAATAAAATAATTCAGATAAAAAATATCTTGGAAACTTGCTACTGCTGCCTTTCCTGCTAGAATTTAAAAAAATAATTAATTAATAAAAAAATTAAAATATTATAAAATAAATATAAAATTTATGACATTTAACACGAATAGGAGCTCTTTATTTTGGGGTCCCTCTATGCATAATATAATGGAAGTATAAGTTTCAATAAATCATTAACTGTTAGTGGAAATGAATGATTTAGTCTTAAGTTAATCATTTAGAATAATCACTACTATTAAACAATATTAAAGTAATGTATTGATAACCAAATTACAGCAAAGCAAAAAATAGAAGTTGACGTACCCTATATTCAGTTTAGCTTATATGCAGTTGTGTAGCAAATGTTTTCGAAGATTGAAACTTAATCACGATACAATTACAATTGTTTACAGTTTAGCTCAAGCGAAACCAGAAAATAACATTAGCTTTTGAACTGATATGTTACTGTTAAACTTTGGAAATATTTAAAAAAAAAATCAAATATAAGAAAACGTTTGTATATTGCACTTACTGTTTCACAAGCCACTTCCTTTCAAACTTTGAATCATGGGTAAATCAGCACCAGTTTTGATTCCAGGAAATCCTTCCGTTAGTTGCCGTTGGCATTTCTGATATATTCATAACTAGTATCTTTAAGACATTATAACGTATTCTTTTATCATTCATTAATAAGTATTAAAATTATTTAAGACCGTGAATATGTATTGTTACTACTTTTATATAAGTAAATTGTAAACGCCAATATATGTAATAAACGTTTTACACGTATGTATAATATTGTTACGTCTCTGGTCGTTAGTTAATCTCCCGAATAATTCCTTTCCGATGAAACTTTAGCGACACAAGTCCTTTCTTAAATAAAACTAGTTTATTCTTTCTCAATACAACTTTGAAATTCACTTAATTTCCACAGTCACGCTATAATTCACAACGAACGACTCACGTGCTCGACTCGACAATACGTCTCTCTCTGTCCGCAGTTCAATTAACATTACATTGTTGCTGTCACTTCTTGGCGGCTTATATACAAGAATACCGCATATCTAGTAACCTCTCGAGGTTTCATGAACGTTCTAGAAGCGCATGACGTGTTACTAGCGTCACGTGACCTCCGCTGTCGTAACAATATTCACATTTTCTTTTGTAGCATTGGAGGTAATATTAAATACAATGGCATTTATTTCTTTGTTGTTAAGCACAAAGATAAACAATGGCTATTTGTCTTCTGCCCACCACGCGTTTCGAAACCCGACATTTAGCATTAAAAGCCCACAGATTTACACCGAGTCACCAGAGGGCATGTTATGATGGAAAAAAAAAAACACTTTCGGCTTTCAAGTGTAAGAACTTTTTGGTGTCCTTTCATTATAATTAAATTCGAGTCCATTGTAAGCGTACATAAATTGCATAAAACAGTATGAATAATACTCCCCGTCGTTCATCATGTTTTATACATTTCAAAAGGAAAATAGGTCTAGTGGTTGGCGATCACGTAAGATTGTTCCATAACTCGGATACTGAACGTCTTCTGGGAGGATTACCATGACTACATCTATTTAATCGGAATTTTTGGTAAGATTGGTAAAGAAAATGTCTGAAAAAAAAAAAGGACTGAAGCAAGGAAAACCTAAACAAAACACGAATTTAACCCCAAAACAAAAGAATTACTGCTTATTATTAAGAATTAATATACAACGTTGAATTGTTGTACAATAAAATTAGTTATTGTATTTACTTATTTAGAGCTACTGTAGTTGTGTGGTATTCTCCGGTAAAACTGTTTTTTCCCCCAAAAGTGACAAGAAAGGGGATTCGACCAGGAAATCTATTATCAAGTAATTCTGAATTCCCTCAATCTGACCGAGTTTGTGAAAATGAGATACTGGACAAAATGCAAGAAATAAAATGAACACAATCGTTTTTGCTATCACAAGTGTGTGCATTTGATTTTGCATGACGGATAGCTAAAAGCTGTCTATTCTCTCAAGACTTGTTTAAACTATATCCTTCCGTAAACATGTCCCAGACTGAGAAAACATAATATACATAATACTGGAACATCAACGACCTGCCAGTGAAAAAGGTCGTTGTTTATTTTTATATATAGCATGTGCAACTTTGCAGTAACCTTTCTCAAGGGGAACAAAGACTTTTGTCTCTCATCATCCAGCCAAACTGATGAGTTCTGGTATCGTATGAAAGGGCTCTTGGGCAGTGATTCATGGGAGATTGTTTGATTTTAAGCACAAAACTATATGATGTGTTATGTGTATTTATGCTCATCATGGGTATTGAAACCCAATTGACTTACTGCTGAGTCACTGTGGGTTGGTCAACTCGCAGACAAAAGTTAGATCTGAAATGTCATGTTTACACATCTGTGACCTGGAATCCAAAATGGACAAATTAGTGTGAAAAAAATCTGTAGTTTATGTGATTGTTATTACAAAAGTTTGGTCTAATACTATAAACAATTTACCTACTGAGGGTAGAACCTATCTCATAGATTCTTGTGTTGAACAAAAATCCTCCTGTAGTTTACATGATTTTTTATCACAAAATTTTGACGTATTAGTCTCCAATGCTTTCCAGCTTTCAGAATTAAAATTGTTACTTTTATTCAAATTATTGTTTGTATGCAATACTAACTAAAACTTTTAAACATTATTAAATTTAAAAAAATTCCTAGGCACTGACTTGTGAAAGGTAAATCATATACCTAAAATGCCAGTTTCTATGTAAAACCTCTTGTATGAAACCCAAAATAGACATCTTGTTTGGAAGGATTGTGCAGAAAAAATAAGTTTAAAATTATTCTAAAAATCGCATATGACAGGTTTAGATAGATTTTATTATTTGCCATTATAGTATTTGAACTCATGATTGCATTTAGTAGTAGTTTCGTATGGTGTTTCTCACACCTCCAAATTCTGTGGGAGGTGAGTATCTGGGAGTAGGACTGGCATCCTAGTCCGAACACTGGATGGGCATGTTTTGGAGCGATGGGGATTCGAACCTGTGACCTGCAGATTGCGAGTCAAGTACCCTAACCACATTGCATTTAGTAGTAGTTTCGTATGGTGTTTCTCACACCTCCAAATTCTGTGGAAGGTGAGTATCCGGGAGTAGGACTGGCATCCTAGTCCAGACACCGGATGGGCATGTTTTGGAGCGATGGGGATTCGAACCCGTGACCTGCAGATTGCGAGTCAAGTACCCTAACCACCTGGCCACATTGCATTTAGTATTACAGGCAAATATTTTTCAGATACTTTTGGTTGTTATATGTCTAGATGCTTATATGCAGAACTAATTACATTCAATTTGTATGTAATATTGAATAATAATAATAAAGATTTTTTTGGGAAAGTCCAGTGGCAAACAAAATATCAATCTGAAACCATATCTTCACAATTTTTGGTGGAAAACTGCTTTGAATATACAGGACTTGCAGGTGTTATCTGTAGTGTTATTTTGTCTTGTTTATGAAACCAAGTATCACCTTTGTAAAGACTACCAGATGAAAACATAGATCTAGCTCAACTTATTATTATTATGTTAAGATTGAGAGAAACAACTGAAATGGTATATAAAGTTTAAAAGTAAATGTTATGTGTATATGTATTCCTTAGGTGTTGGAGCAAGGGGGGAGGAAGACAGATTTCAAAATAGGGACAGAGGTGTCTTTTTGCCCCCACAGTTTCAGGGCCAAATAACAGAAACAATCTGTCTCATCAATGATATCCATACAGGGGCCACTTCAGCACACACACACTCCTCCCAGCTTGAGGTTTGCTCTGATGCCTATGATGTATTCTAAGACATTTATAAAGACTACTGTAGTTTGTAAAGTCACCATCAGGTGCTTACATTATGAAATTGTAAAAGTATTTATTATTCTCTTTGATTACAGAATAACTATTATTCATGCACCCAAAAAGAAAAGTTATAATATTTCACATCTTGTATTAATACAATTAACTACAATATGAAAATCATATACTCTCAACCTTCAGCTGCTAATTTGTCTGCATCTTGGGAGCCTCTAATTAAACCAATAAAATATTGTTGAATATTTGATAATTACCTCTTTCTGGAAACTTTATCTATAAATTATTAAACAGGTTTTTCTCAAAATATCCACAATATTTTCCAATGATATGATTTTGAATATAGCAAATGACAATTTGCTTTTGTTGGAGTAATAAAATATGATAAACTAGATTCGACATATAATAAAAACTTCTAATAACAAATTAAAATAATTCTGTAGTTAAGTTACAGCCATACTGTCATGTTCAAGACAATATTTTAATATAGTATACTGCAACAATGCATTAGTTATATAAAGTAAGCAGAAATGTGAACTTTTCACTCTACTTTTAAAGACCAGATTTTTATATGCACTAATACTGAAAGTTTAATTTTAATATACTTTCTTACTGTCAGTAGTTTGAAAATACCTTAATACTACAAAGATAATCAATAAAATAGATTAAAATTGTAATCAAGTGCAGTTATTTGCTCTTAAAGACTCAATCAATAATTATCCAAAATACGTTATTTACACAAGATAAAAAAAATGCATGGCATTGTTCAAAATTAATATTGAAAGGAATAAAATACAGAAACTGCACAGAAAAGAGTTCAATCTTATAAATAATTTCTGAGCAATAACTACAAGGACACAGCAGAATAATTTATACAAATTCAATTGTTCATAATCTGAGTTATACATGTCTATAGAAAGATACATACACAAAAACACTGATATTTTTAGAGGCAAAGTTTGGGTCTTATGTTTTTCCATAGATGTGAAGTGTTTGGAGAACAACATTAGTGAAAAGTTTTAAATGTAGACGTAGATAGAGGCAAAGTTCTGGTCTTACGTTCTTCCACAACTATATGGAGAACATCATAAATTAACAGTTTTAAATGTAGACGTAGATAGAAGTAAAGTTCGGGTCATATGTTTCTCCACAGGTGTGAACTAATGAAGAACACCAGAAATTAACAGTTTTAAATGTAGACGTAGATAGAAGTAAAGTTC
>NW_013666906.1:241261-250467 GCF_000517525.1 Limulus polyphemus | reverse complement strand
AGAACACCAGAAATTAACAGTTTTAAATGTAGACGTAGATAGAAGTAAAGTTCGGGGTCTTATGTTTCTCCAGACATTGTAATTTCTGAATGATGAGATTTATTTTCCTCAGCAGTTTCACTTCAGGTCTGTAGGTGTTTCAGCATATAAAATACTGTTCAACATCTATCACATACACATAGCACTCCACTTGATAAGACATACATTTAAACTTTGAAGTTCTTTACACAATGAGCTTTCTTGTTACAGACACATTTCTTTATACTTCTAAGTGTTTGGATGGTGGTGTAGTGACGAATGGTTCACTCCACATCCGCCTTAAATCTCCCTGAAATGTCGAATCCATAAAAATATTACAAACGTTTTTATGTACAGTTACAAATTACTAAATGTGAGTAATTCAAACTAATATAATTATATAGTATGAACTTAGTTATATGGAACAAACAAATATAGTAATATACAAAAATCCTAGAACACTGTTTAATTTACTTAGGCTCTCTGATAGATTTTGTAATATATTCTAATAAAAAGTGTGTTTCAGTGGGAATTAAAAATAATTTTCAGGTTATATATACTTCAATATTAAAATGCAAGAGACTTTAAGAGATGCTATTACAAATTTGTAAAATTTACTGTGTTTGAATAGTGTACGGTGAGCTCTAGGATTTATAGATCTCTGTCACACTGATGGACCCTCTGTTCCACAGGGGCCATTTGTTACGAGAAGCTTAATACCTAGATCTCCCACATTCACGATTTTCTCGACTCTTCCTGACTGATCGAGGCATTTCTGAGTTAATTAAATCGCCTATGTTAAGTATCTCACTTCTATGTGTTCTATTTCATGAAGCGTTCCAAATAAATCATTACCTAGAGTGTAGAAAAAGAGGGATCAAATGATCTATGAACACACCTGGTTTTAAAACAACCTAAATTCCTGCCACGACTGTTGTTGTTGTAAAATTTCTGTATTTGAAGTGTAACGTTAACCCTAGGATTTATTTGAAGCATTTGGTGAATTGACACTAGTCGTTTTAGTCTCTTACCTTCAACTCTATACATTCTGCTTGATTTGTACACAAGTGCACAGTAAAAGCTAACAATTTTAGTGGAACAAAACACTTTTAATGTGAGAATCAGTTGGATAACACACAAGTGAGAATGCCAGTACACTAGGTATTTTTTATCTTCTTCCTTTAGTAAAGGTAATTCTTAAAAGTTGAACTCTGGCAAAATGTTCATGTAGGTTTTAAAGTAGAACTTTGGTCAAGAAATTATCTAAGTTCCTTTCACTCCAGTTATCTATTATTCTGGGTCATTCACCTTTTGTATCGTGTGCACTTGGTAGTGGGAAAGATTGCTGTGAAAACAACACATAATATGCAAAGGTAGGCAGTTATATTTTCCACTGTTAGGTCGGGTGATATCTTGAGGTTACATCCTCACTTATTTTTTGTTGGGAATGGCCAATAGAATGTTGGCTGTATTGTAAAATTGAATATATAATGATATGTTTTCTCATTCTGAAACAATTCTTCTTCTTCTTCTTGCAAGAGATTTCTGAAAGCTCCAGCAAAAGTGCTGTCCTTTGTCTACATACACTCATCACTTTTTACCGTGTATGAAGCGTAGAATAAAGATTATTTTCACTGTGTTTCATATTGTGCCTAGTTTATTTCTTTACTTTAAGATCCACCAAAGATAACAGAATACAGATTTATTCAGTTGTTAAACCCCTCATTATTTGTGGCTTCTTACAAAATTTACCTGGAAGTATCAAACAAGTTATTTTCATTGATTGAATAATGTATTATTCAAGTCATTGCTTTTTATAAAATTCACTGTGCCCCTGAGCAAAGTACAAGTGAAACTAAACAATCAACACTAATCTAAGTAAAATCTGTGACTGTATTTGCATCACATTGTTGGAATTAAAATAACTTCAGAGAATAAAAACTAAGTCACGGATCTGGGTTCTCCAACACTAAAGTTGGATATATTATTATTTTTGAAGCCTCAGTGGTGTCTATTGTAGGTAAGTACTTAGATGTCTTTACTCTGATGCTCGCTATTATCATGATAATAAACTCAAAAAGTAGTAATTGCTTCAGTTATTTTGTACTCATTCAAAGAACAGTATTTAAATTATAAGTTAAACATTTCCCAATCTACCAATTCATAGTATGTATATGTAATTAACAAAAATGACCATTTCTTTCAGATGGGTATACTTTCAACTAGCCTTATTTCAAACTCACCTACTTAACTTTGATGAAATAAACATATAGACATTCATTTCAGTACCTTGATTGATTATCTTGTTCTTGAAGTTCTTGTTTGAACTTTTTTTTTTCTCTAGACTGTTACATGAACATCAACTACTATATATGTATTCTTAAGTCACTATTAAGCAAGTAAATAACCCCAGCTGACCTTTATGTATGCCATTGTTATCAGCGGAAGCAGTGTGAAAGGTACCAGGTATAACAGTGCTGGCTGAGCTGCTTTAAACACTTCCGATGACACTGTGGCTGTCAGAAGTCCTGAAAAAAACAATTAATATCATAGATTTCAATTTATATTACTTTCTCCTTGCACGATTCTTGGATATTCAAACTAACCGACTAGTCAGTTACCACGATTACTTATAAAGAGGAATACATCCAGAATTGGCTATCTTTTATTTATAACAAGTAATACATAATAACAGGATAAATGTCAATATAAAATTATCTTTTTAATTACTTTTACTCATAACATTTTTAAACTTTTTGAGAAAAAAATTCAAAAAATATTTTTATACATTAATCATAATGAATTCATCTTATCATATCCTACCTTCCATCACAAATATACTAGCACATCCAGTTTCAGAGAGCTGAATGCACAAGGAAAAACAAAACAGATGCATTTCCATTTACAGACCTCACCGAAAATCTGGATCTCAAGATGATATTTTCCATTTAAGTTCCACTAAATTGCTGTATTTAAAGTGTCTTAAAATTGAATAAAATTAATAAATTTAGGACATCTACTTTTTCACTTAAAGATACAAAAAATTTAAAATAAAATTTTTGTAATTAATGTTTTTAACACATACACATGCGTAATTAAGATTCATTAAATAAGCTCACTGTTTCCTTGTTTCGTTATTAAATTTAATGATGCACTTTATTTTGTCATTGTTCGCAAAAACATGCTACATATAAAAGGATTATACATAAAAAAAACAATAATTAATTATTTATTTGTTTCATGCCACAATAAAAAACATTATTGGAAAAGTTTGGCTATATTGATTGTTAAAACTGTTAGATTGCTGCTATTTTATGTTTGAAAGAGTAAAATATTTATCAGCAGATTTCATAACCTGAGTGGGTTGTATGTTAGTTTTTCTTGACCATATCCCTTAACTCTCATCCCTACTTCAATCATGTGTCATAATAATGAAGCTATGCATAAAATAGATTCAGATGTCCTACTTAATGTTTACATATTGTCTGACCCACCAAGAATGAATAAAAACTTAGTCTATCTTATAAAAGAATATTGGAAATTTGTTTTCTACTGTTGAAAAGCTCTTAGACTTGAAAATCACTGCAGTAAAAAGTACTACATGTTAGAGAGGTTTAATGTGTGTTCTGATTATCAATCTGTATGTAAATAATGTATACAAGTGATCTAAATTATTGTTATTTACATATCATAATCTTGTGCAATTCTCCAGGTATTGATAATGCAAATAAGCTTTCTTTATTTGAAATTAACTTTTTATTATATAATTTAAAAATTAAAAAAATTAACTCTGTAACTATGATAGTGTAAGTCATATTATAATAATATTTCATATTAATTTTTAAATCATTAGTTTCTTCCAATGAATTGTAGCAGCATCCTTGGATTTAAATTTTTCATTCAGTTAAAAAGGAATATGGAATAATATTGAATAGAAAACACTGTTTTATTTGATTAAAACTTTTACAAAAATCTTAAGATTTACTTGTGTAAAGAAGTTATTCCTAATATACAACAAAATAAATTCACCTAGAAAATAACCGATCAGTGAGCAGTGAAAATATGAAATCTTGTTCAACTGGTTTGGTGGAGGAACACCAGTTTCAGCAGAACTGAGTTGAAATTTCTTGTAAGCATCGTACCGCAACACAAAACAAAGGAGGAGTCCAGGCATTACCTGAAGAGAAAGTATCACTAATGTATTCGACATTAACATTTTCAAGACTGTAGAAAAGTGAACGTACACTCAAGATAACTAAAATGCCAATGAAAAATAAAGTTTTAGTTTTCTTAATTGTCCATTCTATCATTGTCAGTTCTTTACTTTACAACTTTAATTTTTCATAGTTGGCTGAGTGTAGCCTAGTGGTTAGGATGTCAGGCTGTGGACTGAAAAGTCTAGCATTCAAGATATAATTCCACCGAATAAGCTCCAAGTTTTCAACTGTAGGTGTGCTATAAAAGTGACAGTCAATCTTATTATTTGGTTCAAAGAGTTGCTGGCTGCCTGCTTTATCTCTGGTAATTAGTTCCAAATTTAGGGACAGCAATACCAGAACCTTAGGGGTTCCTCACCCGACTGTTTAGCCCACTTGCGCATACAGTTCCATTGAGGTTGAAAATTCCAATTCCATTTCTTTTATCCGTTTAAAAGTATGTCTCAATCAAAATATTTTAAGTGATGATAAAATGTCTTTACATAAATATTACTGTTAACCTAAACGTATACATACATTTTCTTCTATTTCTAGATTTCGATTCTGTACAGAAACTGACATTTTTCAATAAAAGCAAAATAATATTCCACAAAAACATCAAGAAATCTTAAGAATCACATTACTTATATACATTAAATATTTATTAAGTACACATGGTGATTTATTAAGATGTTTTACACTAATAACCCATTTACTTGCAAGATAAATTTTTTATATATACAAACAGTATCCACCACAACTTTTTTAACTAATGCATTTAAATGACTAATTAAAGATTCAGAGGGTTTAACTCTTTCTGGACCAGGGAAGATAGGTCACTAACTTCCCTTAATTTTTTCTTCTGATAATGAAAACACTTAACCATATTGCATTAAACTTAGTATAACTCACTAAATAGTATCTAGTTTCTACTTTAAAAATATTCTTATAACTTTATTTAGTATTTCTCTCATTTTTGGGATTGTGAAATTTCCAAAATTTTGTTGTAAGACATGGTTTTGAAAAAAAAAAATTAATTATTGTTGATCAAAAAGATCCATGTTCTATATACATTCTGTTTCAATTTGATTAATATTCATTATCATATTTCTTTTTTTTTCCTTGTCAGATAGCAGTAGTCACCACTTACATTTATAAGTTGTAAAAACATGTCAAAACTGATAAAAGTTTATTAGTGACCTTTACCTTTCAAAAAGGACATCACCATTATTATTTACTTTGTCAAACTAGGTATCATGATTTTTCTCACAATATATCAAATAAATATAATTTATTTTTAAAAAATAATACATTTTATTTATGTCCATTATTTGAATATAACAAACTTAACAATAATATTCAATAAATAAGAATTTTGTCATTGCCTACCGTACTTGCTTAACCTAACCAAGCTTACATGATGTCCTATTATAGTCAAAAATTTCTGTTTCACAAAAAAGTTTTGAACATAAAGATTTTTTGATAAACAGAAATAACATCTACGGATGCTATAACAACAATTCCACAATCAATGGTTTATTCCAGAGAATTCTAAACTTCCCACGAGACGCTGTTGTTCATCTCTACAGAAGTTCTGGGTGGTTAATATCTCGAAAAAATACAAATTAATACTCAAACCCTTTTATTCTTCATTAATGTACATAAATTATAATCTGTTCTATATAGTTGTTTTTAGCCAGTTGGGTATAGCTACTTTAGAAACCAACCTTCATTAATAATTTGATAGACCACACGTTCTAACATTATAAAAGAATGGCACAGGTTAGGTCTGGATTTTGGACAAGAAGAGCCGGGTTCAAAGACAAGCAACCACAAAATATTCCTCAGACTTTAAGTTGTGGGTTCATTATAAGAGTGACAGTCAATCCCTTAGTGAAGATGGTGGGTGGCAGGGTGTTGCTGACTAGCTGCCTTCGGTAGTTCAAAACTAGGGATGGCAGCAGATAGCTGTAGTAGCTTTGTCATAAATGCAAATGAAGGGTTGTAGTATTAGAAATACAAAAACAACTGAAAAACACCCACAAAACATAAAATGGTGAGTAAAATGGCTTACAATAATATTTTTATGTGATCATCATGTTGAAATTGTTATTCAAATATATTTTATTGTAATACTTTACTTCTTAAAACAGCTTTAAATGTGAAGTATTTTTTGTGTCAAACTCTTTGGGAAACAATAGATTAACATTTTCTAGACCTTTCATGCATCGAGTGCGTGCCTGTATATCAAATTTGAAAATTTAAGCAGTAATAATAATTTTAACCCTATTTAAACAATTTTTACTTTAATTATTTCCGAATTGACATTTTTTCACATTTCTTTGGTGTAATTCCTCAAGAAAAATGTTCAAACTTACATTTATGTTCAGTTCTAACTCTTTTGAAAATAAAATTAATTAAGTCTTGTTTCTCTCATGAACTTATTTCTCAGTTTGAGGATTGATTATCGCAGGCCTTTATTCACAACACTTGCTATAAAATCATAAGATTGAGAAGAATGACTAATGAAGAACAACTTTACAAATAGCCACAAACAAAGTTTAAATACCATTTGGTAAAGTGCTTATAAACTATGTGCATCAATGTAGAGTGAATAAAGAAGTTGGAGAAGTAATAGATGGTTTTTATGACAGTGTTTAGGCTTAGCTCTTGTAGAGTAAAATAAAGGAATTTAGTGGGAAGTTTAGAAGAATTAAGAATAAACAAACAGATCTAGGATTTTGTTTATTATAGTTGCTTTATTTCTTTAGATATTCTCTTAATTTTCTAAAATGTCTCCATGTTAAATTATACTTGTTTGGAAATGATGGCAATTTTCTTCCACAAAAGGACATTAGGTAAGCCTTATTAGGATTAGAAAGTATGGTAGCAAGAGCAAAATGTTCTGATGATTCAAGTCACGCAAATAAATATCTTATAACTTATTGAAAAGAAAAATATATTTATCAGATATAAATATTGACACAATTTTGGAAAATCATGTCCTAAGTCACCAATAAATTTTTGACAGTTCATGAAGTGTGTTTTAAAAATTTATAGCGAGACATGTTGACTACCACAATTGAGAAAATAAACTTTCAAAAGAAGAGTCATTGATAATTAATCAACTTGAAATTAACTGGATATATAGAATGGAAATTTCTTGTCAATAATAAAATAATGTAACTTTTAAAAAGTGTCTCACAACAAAAATCTTGGAAATTTAACAATACGACAAATAATAGAAAAACTAAATTAAATCATACAACTATTCTAAGCTGTAAACTAATTATTACATAGTGAGTATTAATTTAACTTGGTTAAATAATTAGACTGTGAGAAAGAAACAAAATCAGATTATATCAGTGATACCTCTCCAGTCCAGAAAGAGTTTAAAAAATTTGCTTTGACCATTTAATAGAGCACCTACCACCAGGTATAAATGTATGTAACTATTACCATAAAGCTTTTTTTGTTATTGAGAATAAAGTTAAACAATGGGCTATCTGTGCTGTGCCCATTGCAGGTGTCAAAACATGGGTTTTAGCATTATACGTCTTCAGACTTACCCTGGAGTCACAGAGGGAGCATTTTCATAAATACTTGAAATTGCACACTTTTCATTTTTTCTGGTTATGCCATAAACTGATGAAAACTTGATTTTTTTAAGTCCTTCCCGTAAAGCTGTTCAAAATGCTCATAACCAATATTATGACACATTCTTTCAAGGTTAATGACATCCCAACTAATTATTGTAACAAAAAATACATATTAAAAAAAAGAGACTCAGAAATACAAAAGAAATGAGTGCAACACTTTTCACTTTTACATCACCATGAGTTTTATTTATTTATATATAAATATATATGTTTAGATCCTTATAAAAACATTGTCATTACTATACTTCAGAATTAAATTTCTGGCCTCATGAAATTAGTGTTTCAACTGACTTTTCCTTAAGGAAATAGTTCATGTTTAGAGCTACAATACTTACAATATCTCCGAGTCCTAGCATTGAAAAATGTCCACTATTGTGCATGCTAGAACAAAACAAGGACCTTTTTTAAAAACCGAAACTGTATGCTATATACAACAGCTATTACTCTAAATAACCAAAATCTAAAGTAGATGCGGTAGACTAAAAATAATGTAAAAAATTTAAAAACAGTGATAATATCTGCCAATTACATATCTTTCTATCCATATTCAATAATTAAACTTCACTTACTTCAGATTTTTGAAAACCACACTTGATTGTTTGGAATGTGTATTATATATAAAGCTTTATACTTATTTTTAAAGTGTTCAATCTTACTATGGATTTGAAAAAAGCATAAATACAAGTGTATGAGTAAACACTGCTTGCAAGAAAAACAAAATATAATTTCAAGTTTGTTTTAGCAGCGTATATGTTGTGATTTTTGTGTACTACATGGTTTGAGTGTTAGTGGGTGAGGTGGGGAAGCAAGTACACACAGACAGAGTTGGTTGGGGTGGGGGTCACGAATATATACTGAAATGCATGCCCATGGATTTATTAAGGTACTGACTAATACAGTATAGCTAATTTTACTTGACTAATGCAAAAAGTATGTGAAAAATAAGTAAAAACCTATGCTTATATACTTTTTTTGAGAAATCTCAGACTTCTAGTTAAATCACATATCCTAGCACACAACATTATAAAACCAAGTGTTTTAAATGACAGACATTTTTATGTTCAAAAGATGTACGGACTACACAGGTTGATTAGTACGGACTACACAGGTTGAGTAGTACACGAACTACACAGGTTGAGTAGTACACGGACTACACAGGTTGAGTAGTACACGGACTACACAGGTTGAGTAGTACACGAACTACACAGGTTGAGTAGTACACGAACTAGACAGGTTGAGTAGTACACGAACTAGACAGGTTGAGTAGTACACGGACTACACAGGTTGAGTAGTACACGGACTACACAGGTTGAGTAGTACACGGACTACACAG
>NW_013666906.1:227732-240261 GCF_000517525.1 Limulus polyphemus | reverse complement strand
ACATATACTAGCACACAACATTATAAACCTAAGTAGTTTTAATTAGTACAGACATTTTTATTAGTTCTAAAGATGTACGGACTACACAGGTTGATTAGTACACGAACTACACAGGTTGAGTAGTACACGAACTACACAGGTTGAGTAGTACACGGACTACACAGGTTGAGTAGTACACGGACTACACAGGTTGAGTAGTACACGGACTACACAGGTTGAGTAGTACACGGACTACACAGGTTGAGTAGTACACGGACTACACAGGTTGAGTAGTACACGGACTACACAGGTTGAGTAGTACACGGACTACACAGGTTGAGTAGTACACGGACTACACAGGTTGAGTAGTACACGGACTACACAGGTTGAGTAGTACACGGACTACACAGGTTGATTAGTACACGAACTACACAGGTTGAGTACATTACATTGAAACGATTTTACAGCCACACCATATCATTACAGTACATATTGTCTCATCCTGTTTTGCTCTAACTGACAACTGTGCATCTTGATAATAGTTCTGCAAGCATAGTATCTAATGTAAAAGACCCTGTCACAACACCATGTACAAGTCATCTAGTGTATGATAACAACAGTTTCTCAGTACCCATTTCCACAACCCCAATTGCACAGAAATCCATGGGAGCTTTTTCCAGCAACTTTACTATTATATTTTCATATGGAATATCATTGTATTCTCTAGCTTTTTTGAGGCATGCGACAGATATGTTATGGAATCAACCAATGTAGATGTAACTTGTGCTGTTTTTTTAGATGGAAATCCTTCTTGGTTATGTTGCATCCTGTTTCCTGTAGCACTTGGATGGTTATTGCCACTGACCTTTGTGTTTGTGGATTCTCACCTCTGTTACAAAATGCCATTCTTTGCTTACTACAGCTGGGGTAAAACTTATTATAGGTCTCTTTCTGGATGGTCCTGGTACCTCAAGTTGATCCATATTTCTTTGTTTTCCAATGTCATTAAGCACAAGGTATATCTCCAACTTGGAAGTTCTAGATACCCAATCTGAACACATCTTTATGATCTAAGTGTGTATGTATGTATACATTTCTTTTTATATTGGAAAGAGCTGTTACATACTCATCTAAAAACCAAACTATTTTCAGTAGCATCACACTACCTATGAAATGCCAACAATGTCAAAATATAGTTCTGATACATTCTTTTTCACTGCTAGTTTATATTTGCTATGTTCATCAAGTGGTTTGCTTATTTGCATATTTAAAATCATTTTAGTATAATGTACCCAACCCTCTGTATACTCAAAAAAGCAGAATATGGCCACAAAACAAACAATATGAAACTTGTTAAAGAATACTACAATGTAGGTAAACATTTATCCTTGTCCAACATTGGTATACAAATACTTTAAAAATTAGTAATATCACACAAGTAGTTGGTTTAAGAAAATTCAGTCACTTACTAATACATTTGTGAAGATAGCTAAACCCAAACAATAACAGTTTGTCACTTTGCTTGCAGAGTAACTTAAGATTTTAAGAAAATTTATAAACAATACTGTACCTATAGTACTAAGCTGCCTATGAGGAAAAAATATAATACAGAGGAAGATTTCTAATGAAACAAAAATAAACAGATATGAAACTTATCTAACAATTCAATCAGACATAAATCTATAAAAAAAGAAACTTTGCTTTTTAGTGTTTCCCTGAGAAAGTTCAATTGAGAAGTCTATTTTGGGTTATTTTCTTGCCCCACAAATGGGGCCATTTTTTAAAAAGAAATAAAATTTTATTGAATAAAAGTTACCTTGGAAACACTAGTTTTCCAGGAAGTGACAATTTTGGAGCTTCACGGATCATTCCACCCAAATGTAATTTTTTAGCAACTAATCCCATCTGTATGATATAAAATAAAACTATGAAAATATCAAATAGAATAAATTGAGGTTCAACACCCCAGGACATTGTCTAGTGGAAGTGAATGTACATTTCATAAACATCTTTTATTTCATCTAGTTGACAGAAGCTGTAATGGCTATAAAAGGAAAATCAATTCAACTACAGATTTATGCACAAAATTCCACCATTGAGAGAGAACTTTTAATAAAATAATACAAGGCTACATACATAACCCACAATAAAAATGTCACCAAAGCTCCCTTCTACTACCATATTTCACAACTTTTATTTTTATAAATATTTTTCTGGTACCAAATGCTCATGGATTTAAAATTGGAAATATTTTAAAAAGATTGCAATAAGTCTCTTAATTTGGTTAGTGTGAGGAATGCCAGTATACAACATCAGGTTAATTCAAAGTTTTAATAAAAGTATTTCAATATTCTGGCTCCTCAACAAATCAGAATTAAACCTGTCATGCTCTTTGATGCTCCAATTCATCTTTTTTATTTCTATTAGTAGTTTTTCTTTCAGAGGTGCAAATATCCACCCTACTCTATATGCACAGGGAATATTATTCTCTAATTGTATACATTATTCTTATATTTAGTCTCACTAATTATCAGAAACAGTTAGTATTTTATTTATTTCTAGGTACTACTATATTTCATACAAAAAAATTCACGGCTTTTAATAATAATTGTGCATGTGAAATCACCCGATAGTTTATTCATATTTCTTGGTTTTATGTTTTAATACATAATACATGTACCAAGTGTAAGCTGTACTAACTTCTACTTATAGAAAGTGTGTATTTAAAACACAAGTTTTTGTTTCCATTGGATATTAAAACCAGTTTTGTTTTCTTTAATTCTTTCTTTTACTTTTATACATCTAATCTTCAAGAATATTCATAAGTATCTTTGATAGGAAGTTTCAACCAATCTCTAGTTAAAGATTGGATATCTTAGCTGTATAAGAACTTTTATTACCAATAGGTGGCCAGAATTCTTGATAATTGTTATAGTCATACATTCCTTAAAAATTCTAGAAAAAATGCTGAGTTAAGTTACAAAAATACCAATTTTAATTTAGTGTGGTGGCATATTTTGAAATTTTCAATGTTTTTTCACATTATACTAATGCATTCTTTTTGAAAATACTAAATTTCACAATTTATATTAAAAATATCACAGAAGAGTAACAACCAGGTGTATGTTTTAAAACCAAACATTTTTGACCATTTTTTAAATTTCTGAACTTTCTGAACGATGGTTCAGAGGAGTTTTCCCAATATTGGAGTCAAGGAGGATTTTCTCGAGCGATCATGAATATAAAACATTAATGTTATACTTTTGCAATACACAAAAACCCATATAAGACCTAAATCCCATCATTCAATTTTTTTTTTTAATACTCTAGCATCTGATAGTATAGATATAACAATGATAAATGGATAGTCACAAGTACAAATACCAGTAAAAAATGGGGCTTTTTTTATAAACAAAATCTTAAGATATCCTAGTTTAGAACATTGTTTAGTAAACAATAAATACACTGGTGAACAAACTGAACGCAAGCTAAAACGCAAGCTGAAAGCAAGCTAATATTTGCTTTCTAAATTGTCATTGTCCATATAAAATCTAATGCCAATTATTATTTTATTTTATACATTTAAGTACAAAGTTCAAACTGTATTTATAATATTTGTTCAGTTAGTGGTCATTTAGATAAATTGCAAGATGATATTCTATAAAAAGTGCATTAATTTTGTTTATATCCCTTTATAAACAGGAGGTGATATTCTGACCAGATAGGTAAAGAATGTATAATATAATGATATGATCAATTCTGTTTGGTTCAGCAGGAAATAGAAGTGTTGGACAGTAACGAGATACCTTTTCAAGATACGACTAATTTAAGTAATGTATTGATGAAGGCTTCATTCTATTCTCTGCTTAGAAGACTGTCAACTACAAACAGGATTCCTCTGATATTAAAAGCAATAAATCACACTTCCAGGATTTCTTTTAGCTTGTGCTTAACACAGAAACTCACTCCCAACCAAAGGTGCTTCAATAGCAGGAATTGGACATAAAGAATCTGGGATGTATTGAATTTTAATGAAACATATATAAAATATTGCATGTGAAGAGATATGATGATTACAATTTCTAAACTGAACAAAAAGTGACTAAGACTGGCTATATCACCAGTAAAAACCCCATAGTTAATGACGTACTTCTTCTCAAGTACCTAATAAGTCCGTCATGCGAGTCTCCTTCTTTGTTGTCTGTTGTTGCATCTGTGTTTCCAATACATCTTCAGCAAATAGCTCCAAGCTCCACTGACCGTGATGGAACATTGTTTGTCTTTTCACTCCACCCTACCAGTAACATATCTCTTCTATGTGACCTTTTCTTCATTGTTTGTTTGAGGTAGGATACTTTGTTTTTGGTCTTGTGATTTGGCAGAAGGCTACTACTACTTTCCCTACTGTCCTTGTCAGCACCAAACCTATTTATGAGTGCCATTACAGCATCTCTGGGTTTGATAAGTGGATTTTTTCTCAACAATGTTTTTCAAAAGGACTATCGTGATCACATTCACAGCAGCTTCACAGACTGCAAGTTGAATATCTCGGAACCTAGTACATGCAGGTAGTCGAGTGAATAATGGTGATTGGTGGTAAAATGCCCTGTTTGTGACTGCTCCTAACTCTTGATAGAAATAAATTACCATCATATGGATTGCATTTTTGGATACATCAGATTCCAGACTTTCCAACAACGTGTGCAACATGTCCAACAAACAATTACTGGAATTTCTTATTCCTAGCCCTACCATCCAAAAAAAAACTACTTTTTCTTTGGTTGAGGGAGAGATCCTGTGTTAACACAAACAAATAATCGTAAATAGATAAGTGTATTATGTAAACCTAAAGAGAATTAAATGAACATGCGATAATATTTGATAATAAAACATTGAAAATGTTTTATGGCTTTAAGATAAATCTGAACTTATTTCTGTAAATACTGAACTTGATTACTGACAGAAAAACAAGGTACATTTATTTTTATCATTCTTATTTTATTAAAAATCATGAAACATTAAAAGTTTTCGTTACTCTACCGGATTTTCAGCTGGTCTTGTTGCCACTTTCACCATCACATTTGCATTGAAGATATACGAGGAGAAAAAAACCTGATGAAGTAAAAAACATGTAACATACAATGAGCACTCTTAATTCCAGAACTTTCCCAATAAACATTCAAACACCAGTGGATATAAAGTACAGACTAGCATATACAGATGTACCTATGCAAGTGAAAAATAAACATTCAGTCATCCAAAAGAAATAAATGCTGAAACAATGATATGGTGGTGAATGAATATCAAAAAAATATGTTGTAATTATGCAAAATAATCTGGTATATTAATTCAAACACCTGTACATGAAACAAACTGCTAAGTTCGTTTGTTTGTTTTTGAATTTCTCGCAAAGCTACACGAGGGCTATCTGCACTAGCCATCCCTAATTTAGCAGTGTAAGACTAGAAGGAAGGCAACTAGTCATCACCACCCACCACCAACTCTTGGGCTACTCTTTTACCAACGATTAGTGGGATTGACCGTCACATTATAATGCCCCCATGGCTGAAAGGGCGAGCATGTTTGGTGTGACAGGGATTCGAACCCGCAACCCTCAAATTGCGAGTCAAGTGCCTTAACCACCTGGCCATGCCGGGCCCAAACTGCTAAGTCACAAAGAATATCTTCATCAACCCCCTCTTGGGTTTGTGCTCATTTTAACAATCCTGCCCCCCTTCCTATGTTTGTTATATAATTTACACATAAATTGCTAACTACTCCTATAATTGCACATACCACCCACTCACCAAATAACCATTCCTCTATGTATGGTTTTTATAAAATTTTGTGAATTTTAACATTTTAGAAAATTAACTTAAAAAAAAAAAGACATTTAATGCAGAACTTGTAAGAAATGAACATTTAACAAAGAATTCTAATGATCTCTATAAATTTATCTTTGCACTTCAACTTCAGTTTTAATAATGTTATTTTTATGAGTTATAAACATAGTAATACTTACTTCTTAAAGTTCTTACTACATTAAACATTTATATGTACACTTACAAGTTTAAAACTGACTTTGTGTGACCAACATACTAATCATTATTTTGATTTTATAAGAACAACTGTTTGTAAGTTTGTCTAGTGTTTTGAATGTTAGCATACACGCTTCACTGACAAATTAGCTACCAGTCTCTAAAATCAAACTAATACAACCAACTTCAAAGCATAACAAAATTTATAAATAGTCTTACTATCAATTATTTATAAAAGAAAATATTATACAGGTCAGTAATTTCATAATTATTACTTCAAAGCAATAGAAAGTTGTAATAATAAAATATTAGTGAATTACAAAGTTCTTACCCAGAATACATCATAAATCAGGAGACCGGTAAGTAACATGGTGGACACTTTCAGACTTGGCAACCGAACAAATGCAATGAACGCTACACACAGTCCCATACCCATTGCTAGAAACAAGGAACAATGTAATAGTTTTTAAATATTTTCAGCTTTATTGGGTACGAAGAAACAATTCCTCAATTCAAAAGACAACATAAAAATTAAATTAGTAATTTTTGCTTTACCAAGAAACAACAAACAAGAAATAACATTTAAGTAAAGCCGATAGTGAAAACAAAAAAGAGTGAGTTAAGAAGTGATGAGGTAGAATTTGTCAAGTTAATTCAGTTTGTATTTACATCAACCTCATCCTCTCAGCATGTAACTAACTGTATCCAAAACATGAAATAAACGGTGCTTAGTTATGTTTGTTAAACGTTTTTTTTTCTACTCTAGACCTAGTCAAATCGTTGAACATCTTGGTATGCAGAGTTAATTTACCTGTATGCCATTATTTCTCTAAACCTGGAATACCACAGTCTGTACGCAAACTGACTGCTGACCATCTACATGTAACGAAGTAGTTATGTGAAAACAAGAACTGACTACCCATATGCTATAAATGTATGCGCACACAAAATCATTACTGACCATCTATATGTAACAAATAGTTATATAAACACATGATTACTGACCATCCATAAGTAGCCAGTGGCCAGTGAGGACCCAGATACAAACAATGGTAACAGACAAGGCAAATGAAACTAGTTCCCCAGCTGTGAATCTTCCACAGATTCCAAATGATATTCTGAAAATGACCAAAATTAAAGCAATTAGTATCGCAACTCTAAGTTTTAACTGATAATAGAAACATTGTTTTTTGAAATCATAAGCATTATTTAATGTAAAAGCAAAAAGATATACTTAACTTGTATAATTTTTGAAACAACTTACAGTACTAGCATAGAAGAAATTTATCTAACTTTTTACATGGTTTCCTTAAATGGAGTAAATAACATTCGAAAAGATTCAAGATTTACATTTTAACTTTCCAAGTTGCTTGCAGAAAACTGTAGCAAGACTGTTGTTTTTTTTGTATATTTCATGGAAATATGGTATGAAAACAGACTTTTTTTGCAATCTTTACTTTGATTCCCTTTTTGAAGTAATATTTCTTTTGAGATTAAAATTTACTATGATGTGGGAAAAAAAACTCGTGAGCAATTCAGAAATGTCACTTGTAATAACTTAATACATTCAAAAAATGTTTAATACTTCAATAATAATCCCCTATTGAACATTAAGGCACTATCAAGTATTTGGTACTTTTAATTTCAATAGAATTTTATGTGGCATATAGGTTGAACGGCCAAGTCAGAAACCCGTAAGGTTCATGTACAACCATGTGTAATTGTGAACTGCTGACCAGAGGTAGGGCAACTGGTCAATAATTACTGCTCACTACCTACAACAAATAGTGTGTTGTTTAATTGTTGTAGAGCAAAGCCTCGTTGGGTTATCTGCTGGGTTCACCACAGGGAATCAAACCCTGGATTTTCACACTGTAAGTCCATAAACTTACCACTGTCTCATCGGGGGACCCAATTATTGGAAATTGCTATCGCAGTTGTAGTGCCCACAGAGCTGAAAGTGCAGAATACATTAAACAGCATGTCACAGTTCAAAACTTGGACTTTTTTGATCCACAGATAGGTCCACTATACTAGAACAATAACGATTTTAATAAGTCATCTATATTTTATATGCCTCATAAGAAACTAGCAAGTTTAAAGCATTCAAATACAGTGGTCTTTAAATTCTATAAATAAGGTAACTAGCTTTTGTAGTTAACTGTTTGTTTTCACTTACTTGGTTCCATCTGAACATGGCCTAATGATATACTGACACATTGGTAGCAAGAGAAAAGCCAAAGCAATAGTAGCAATAACTGAAAATGATAAGAATAAAATTAAACATGAATCTATGCAGAGTGACAATCTTTTATTCTTCATTCCCATCTGACAACTCTCATTTCATAGTTATAAACTCTCTTAACTAAACTCATAGCAAAAAAAAAATAACCGTATATATATATATATATATTTTCACATATACTGTGAAAAAACTCTGTCTTAAAGCAACCGATTCTTAAAGCAAAGACTACATTTGCCATCTTCATTACAAAGTTGGAGTTACATTTTTAATAGAATGGATGTATGGAAACTGGGGTCACTTAATTGTAACTACAGCTTTGTGTTTTTTCTGACAAATTAATTATCTTCAAGGTAAAGTAGTTAAACTTATTAAAAAATTGCACAGAAAATCTGTCAAGAGCAGAGCATAATTTTAGAAACACTAATAAACATATATCTTCTATGACTTTTTAAGGACAAACCTTCGAGTTACCAAATTACCAAAAAAAAACACAACCATACAGAATTGTTAGTTAATAATAACCGAGAGTTGATCATCATGATGTAAAGTCTCCTACTTTAAGAATTTTTATATTTTAAATTGTGTTTACAATTAGAGAAGATCAACCAAGTTTAATCTTCAAGTTTGTAAAGAAAGTTCTTTATAAAGGAACAATTTTCATTTCAACTTATCAACCAAATATCCCTCGATTCTAAGATCTACCTTAAGATACAATTTTAAAAAAAAGGTAGGAGGAGTAGAGCATTGTATTGATAAATATTTATGATTCTCCTATCAGATAAATTTATTAGACTTGAGGTAGTCAACTTGATAATTTTAGAATACTTACTGGCTGTACAAATGGCGAAGAGCATCTGCATGGAATCAAAGAAAAAGAACATAATGAGAAGAGACACTGATGCTCCAAGGGGAAGACACAAAGCCTGAATGGTATCCAGTGTTTGAACATCTATAGGACATAAAAAGGCAATCTTTATACAACAGAAATGTTCAACGTCACCCAACAATTATTAGTTTTGTCTGTTCATGACATCCGTGTTAAACACTGTAAAAATAGTCCCTAATGTCTCAACAGTTAAAAAAGATAAGCTGTTGATATCTGTGTAATTAGTCATATCCCACTAATATGTTAATTTTACTGTTGAAATTTTAAAAAATATCACTAAATGCAGATACAATTTTAGAACATTTGAATTATGACTGAGCATTTATAATTTGAAGCTTCTTCTATAGGAAAGAAACAAGGTTACATGACATTTAGAACATTAACATGTTGGAGAAAATTAGTGGGTTTTTTTCTTGAGATGACTACATATTAAAACAACCTTTTGCTGTCTCAAACTTAAAAGAAAAAGAAAAAACTCATTTTTAAATCCTCTGTAATCAATTTTCATAAGAATTAAAGATAAGTGATCATCTAGATTCTTTGCATCAATCTTCTTCAGTCTCCCCTTGCTATTATTAAATTTTACATTGTCAATTTGAAGCAAGTATATTTTATTACTCTATCTAAATTACAGAACATAAACCTGGTATATTCACATGTGGACTAAAGATTGATTTTGTAAAAGTATTTATAGCACTCTCATTTAAACGAAAATTGAAAAGTTATCTCGATTGTCCACAGTCCAGTTCCAAAAAAAAAAAAAAAAAAAATGGAAAACTAAGCTGATAAGCTTAATGTATAGGAATTGCTGATTTATAGGTCCTATGTTTACAAAAAAACTAATAGGCAATCATTTAGTACAGTGACAATCTGCATGTTTATCAGGTCCTACTCTTTTGTGAAATGTATTTAAGTATATGTTAATAAGTTTACATTTACTAAATTTTGAGAACTAAAAAATAAATTAAATAATAAAGCAATACTTTACTTCAGAAAATGATTCAAAAGATTATATTTGGAAATAATTCGTTTTAATCATTGCATTATTATAACTTTCAATACAACTAAACAAATTTACAAACAAGAGTAGCCTTTCAAACATTTTAATTTTATCTTCGTATGAAAAATGGGTCTAGCTTGATAACTATTTCATTGAAACATACAACTAAAAAGAGAATTTTTTAGCAAAGCCTTAGGTACTTCCCAAACATATCAACACATAAAGTTTCTGCAAAACTTAAGTAAATAAATTGGTCTCAGACTTATTAGTGTACAAAAATCATTACCTTTACGGTTAAAGTAATCCTACATTAGAGCGAACATTTCCTTATTGTTTAAAAAATTTCGTAAAGAAATACATGTTCACCAATCTTTACTTAAGTTGTAGGTTTACCGTCCATCTTTAAAAGTCATGCTATTACTAATTATTAAGTACTCTATTGAAATTTAGAACATATTAATTGCTCTGTTTTGAATTACATAAAATCAACAACATTTCAGTTAGGACAAAGTTTTAACATTTCAAAGAATCCATAGCATTTTACCAAAGGTGGCAAGTTTTTGCTCTGTAATCCCTGTAATACAATTGACATTAGGAATAAATCATATATGTTCTGGATTCCCATTTTTAACTACACTATCTGAATTACTGTGTTGTTTAACTGAGAAATACTGTGGATATCATATAATGGTTACTCTGATAAAACAAACAAGTTTTTATTTTCAATTATGGTAATTTATGAACATACAACTCTTGAAAATAATAAAGCAGACGTCATCCTCAGGATGTAACGTCGAAACATGTAGAGTCGTCAACTTTTTGAAGGCCATAGATTGTGTACCAGTTTAACATTGAATATTATTTATGATTTTAACTTTATTCACAAATGCCAAAATACTATAATCAATAACAGATAGTTCTTGTTGTTTTTTACCCCTAGTAAGTTTGGGATTATTATTAGCAACAACATAATTATTTCATATGTTAAATGTTGATAAATATGCATGTCCAATTTCTATATATAAATCTTGGGTGTCAGGTCTTCTTTTCAATTATTTTTGAATATCAAATCTCACTTTAACTACATATAAGTGTTTTTGTTACAACTAATACACAAAAGTTAAAAGTCCTTGATTCGGGTGGAAACTGGTATATCTAGATCACAAACACCTAGATTAATAAAGTTTACAGTTACCCCACTGCTGACAGCCAAATTATACTAAAGAAACTTTTTCACTCTTAAAAGTAACAGTTTAAATGCCAAAAGTTAAACTATTAGAAGCCAACAGGCCTAACATTTGTATTCACCATGTGTACAAGTGGGGGTTAAAGTGCATGTCATGAGATTCTACAGAGTGCCATTCAACATGGTATAATGCATTTAATGTCATAGTTTTCAACTATTTATTTTACCTTACATTGCTGATATAAAAATTCTTCATGGTAAAGGAGAGTAAATACCAGATAAAATATACAGGGTTACTGAAAGAAAAACACTGTAGATACGGATTTCAAAAGTTCTAGATGTAATGCAAATGCAATGTGCAAACTGTATGATAGACAAAAGTATTTTTATTCTTCACACGTGATGGTGTGAACATTACCTTGTAATTGTAATTATCATTTTTTATTCAAACCATTTACAAAATCAGATTTTTGCTATAAAGAAATAACTCCTAATTTGCCATTTGCTTCTATAATTTTATTTATTTTAAAATGTATAATTAAAACTACCTAGGTAATTTTCTCTCTCATTTTTTCCGAAACAGCTATAATTTTAGAAGACCATCCTATCAGTTCTAGACTCAAGTAAGTTAGGTGTATATACTTAGTGTCCAGCTAGAAGATAAACATTAACGAACATAAAAAGGTAATCCCAAAACAATTAGTTTAAGAATTGAAATTTTCTATTACTAAAACAATATACATGTTTGGTTGAAATATTAGCATGAAATTAACTATTCTAACAATATAATCATAACTTCTGCATAAGAAAGTATACAAGATAAATGTATTTCTTCAGTATACAGGAAACCAAATGCAAAATACATACAATTTGTTTTGACATATTAGAACAAAAATACCTGCAGAATTATCAGTGTAACTTTCTTCATTTCAAATTTCAATTTCATCTTAATAAAATTAAAACAAAGAAAGCTATAAGGCACTTGAAAAAGCTGGAATTATCAACTTACTACTCTCTGGATTCTGTCATTGTAATATAATTAAAACAAAGAAAGCTATAAGGCACTTGAAAAAGCTGGAATTATCAACTTACTACTCTCTGGATTCTGTCATTGTAATAAAATTAAAACAAAGAAAGCCATAAGGCACTTGAAAAAGCTGGAATTATCAACTTACTACTCTCTAGATTCTGTCAG
>NW_013666906.1:220236-226716 GCF_000517525.1 Limulus polyphemus | reverse complement strand
GGATTCTGTCATCGTAATAAAATTAAAACAAAGAAAGCCATAAGGCACTTGAAAAAGCTGGAATTATCAACTTACTACTCTCTGGATTCTGTCATCGTAATAAAATTAAAACAAAGAAAGCTATAAGGCACTTGAAAAAGCTGGAATTATCAACTTACTACTCTCTGGATTCTGGCCAATCTTTTCATTCTGCTTTTGTTTAGCTTCCTGTTCCATATTTAATGACCTAAAAATCAGATACCTCATTGACCAACAGGAAATAATAACATTAACAAAATTATGTGGTCTGAATAGCAGAATATTATATATTTTCTTGAATCATGTTAAACTTCTTCATTATTACATTAAAAAAATTTGTTAAGAAACTAAAATATTCATGTGACTATTCTGCAAAGATCACAATACTCTGTAAAATAAATAATCCTATAATAAATCATTAGAAGGTTGTTCAATTTACGGCAAAATTGAATAAACCTGGCATTCAGAAGGTGGTAAGAGAAATCTTGTTTGTGAAGAATGAGAGTGAGTTTGAGAGCTTTGTCTAAGTAGTCTTGTCTGTTGAACAAACTCTATTATACGTAATACGTTGTGACTAGTAAGAATTGTAGCCTAACTTATTTGGAATATCTGTATTTGGCAATGGAAGGTTTACAACTTCAAAATTAAAATCATCTGTTTTATTGAATGTTTGATTAATTAATGATGTTGATATCTAAATCTAAACTAATGTATTTGTTTTTATAGAAAGGGCTTTTTCTTACTAAGATTTGAAATGGATGAAAATTGAAATTTGGATAAATATAACTCTTCAATTTATGCACTAAGTGACTACCTGTAGGTACTTGCTGAAAAAAACATGATGACCAAATTGTACAAATGTTAAATTATAAAGATATTTGGTTTGTCAGAATTTATTTATTAGGAAACAACAACAATTTTAATAATTTAATGAGTGACATTATCATATAAACATTGTGTTAACACGAAACCTTATTTTACCATAATTCTTATAAAGTCTTAACGGCTGACATACCTACTCATAAAATATTTAGCCAAAATATTACATATAGATTAACTTAAATGTCTTTAACGGTTAAAGAGTAACTGCAAAACACACACATTCATCATTATGGCTACATGATTTTCACACTATTAACTGGAGATTTAAAATCAAAATCAGTTTACTTGAAGAAAAATATTTATTTCATTTTAATTAAAAGATGAAACATAATATCACAATTCATTATACACAGGAAGAAAGTTACAAAATAATAAGCACTACACACACACACACACAGAATTATATATCTTATATAAGGTTGGTCATTTTCACAAATAAACAAGTGATACAAATTTGTATTGATAGTTGTGTCTATATATATTGTTTTCTAATACTATATATTACAAGATTTTGTATATACATTGTAGAGTAAAAGTTACTAAACAGTTTGCATTATATGGTTGGTATTAAAGACAATTCAAACCAATTCAATTATTGTTTGTTTCAGGGTAGAACATTAGAAATTAAACAATGTTCTAAATGAAACAACTGTATAGGACACTTTAACCCTACCTTGTATACCCTGTCTTCCTGTAAATTATTAAACCAACAAGAAAACTTCAAAATGAAAAGTTTAACAACACCGTGTAACTACTGACTTTTCTGCCTGAATTTTTACTGAAGCAAAATGTTCTATTAAATTGAAATAGACTTCATACACACACAGACCATAGCTTTCAGATCATGGACCAGATTAAAAAAAAACTCACCTAAAGCTGCTGTAAACAATCAGGAGGATCGATACTAAAAATGTTGACACCCGGGAAGAATCCACCAATGAATAGGCCCTAAAAAAGAAAGGAGGCTTCAGTTTAACAAAATGTTGTAGCATACATTCTTCCAGATTCAAGCATATTCCACTTGTGTTACTACTATACATACCTTACCATGACCATGTAGAGGTATTAGATTAAGCAAATAGTTTATTATTTTAACAGCTTAATTTAACATTGTTTTTTTTTTACTATTATTCAACATTCACGTTTCTATGCACAGTACTAACACTGCAACAATAACTACATATTTTGATTAGTGATTTAACATTACTGTACAAAGATTGATGAGTTTTTGTAATGACACTTTTTTAAGTAGTTGAAAACATGCTTCTCTCACTGTTATGTTCAGTCAAAAAAAAGTCTTTTAAAATAATGGTTCCCAAATTATGGTCCTCAGGGGGCACCTCAACACATGTAGAAATATTCTCTTTAAACTTTCCCTGACACCGGACGAAGCAATATTTTCAAAGAGAATTTTACTGGTTGTAATAAATATGACTACACAGTTTGTTTATGCTTGAGATTTTTTATCAAAGAAAAAATTATCAATGAAAGCAAGATATAGTGGTTATCATTAATCTATAATATAATTGAGATGGTAGGTAGCCTCAGCCAATGTCTTGAGGGACCTTAAACTACAAATTTGGAAACCTCAGCTCCAACAAGTTACAAAAAAAGTAATGTGAACATGACTACAGCTACAGATAAGGTCTAACAAATTCAGTATAGAATACCACCATAAATCAAACTTTTCTATGACATGAAAAATTCTGACTTCATGTGAAATAGATGTAACTGAGATGAATATATTCTGTTTGTTAGATAAAAGGCCTTACAAGCATGCAAGATACGTCACATAAACAATTATTTCAATAAAAATATAGTACAATTTTCCTGTTATGCTACGTACTGTGTAACCTTTTTTAAACACAATTCTACATGCAAATATTTCAATCAAGCCATAAAATATTACATAGGGCAGTTTACTCTGTCTAAATAACCCATAAGGTGTGGTAAAACACTCGGTCTTTAGCTGAAAAAACAACAAGATCTTAAAAAGCTAGGGGAAAAAAAACAAACATAACTTGTGTTGCTGTACAAAATGTGGCACTGACATAGTACCCAAAATGATGATGATGATGAGTGTGTGTGCACTAGCCAGGAGGGAATTAACCTATAAGTTTTGAAAATAATTCTCATAGACTGAGGAAATGACATGTTAATAAGATGAAAGCTGCAAAAGTATAGAATAGTAACGTAACGTACATGTAAAGAAAAAAAAGTTTTGACGTTGGTTTTAAAATATGTCACAACATTACTATAAAAATTATCAAAGTAATAATAAAAAGTCGTACTTTGGTATATAGACACACACAAAAATCATTGTTTTTAGTCCTAAGAAACAAGTTAGAATTCTGACAATTAAAAGTTTGCGAGGAACCCACTTGTGAGAAGGTGAAACACAGAACTGGATTTTGTACATGATCTGGCCACTCCAATGTAGCAAGCATCTATTCTCTGACTAAGGAGTTCCAGGTTTTCCACAGAAGATGTGTGTGTAACCTAAAGTAACTAAAGGTTTTCGGAACTTTTACAGAAGATGTGTGTGTAACCTACAGTAACTAAAGGTTTTCAGAACTTTTACAGAAGATGTGTGTGTAACCTACAGTAACTAAAGGTTTTCAGAACTTTTACAGAAGATGTGTGTGTAATCTACAGTAACTAAAGGTTTTCGGAACTTTTACAGAAGATGTATGTGTAACCTAAAGTAACTAATGGGTTTCAGAACTTCCACAGAAGATGTGTAACCTAAAGTAACCAAAAGGTTCAACAATTTCCACAGAAGACACGGGTGTGTAACCTAAGATAACTAAAAGGTTCAACAATTTCCACAGAAGACGTGTGTGTAACCTAAGATAACTACAAGGTTCAACAATTTCCACAGAAGACATGGGTGTAACCTAAGATAACTAAAAGGTTCAACAATTTCCACAGAAGACGTGTGTGTAACCTAAGATAACTACAAGGTTCAACAATTTCCACAGAAGACATGGGTGTAACCTAAAGTAACCAAAAGGTTCAACAATTTCCACAGAAGATGTAGGTGTAACCTAATGTAACTAAAGGTTTCCAGAATTCCCACAGAAAATGTGTTTGTAACCTAAAGTAACTAATGGTTTTCAGAACTTTTACAGAAGATGTGTGTGTAACCTAAAGTAACTACAAGGTTCAACAATTTCCACAGAAGACATGGGTGTGTAACTTAAGATAACTAAAAGGTTCAACAATTTCCACAGAAGATGTGTGCGTGATTCTAGAACTTCCACAGGAAATTGGTGTAACCTATCTAAGGAGATAATTGAAGAGTTCCAGAACTACTACAGGATGAACTATAACCTGTGAATGTAGAGATGGCAAAAGAAACCTTAAATGTAGTTAATCACAAAACTACACAATGGGCTCTCTGTTCTGTGCCCACCACTGTTAGTCTTCTAACCCTTTAGGCTTACCACTGTGTTACTGAGGGACAACTAAGGGTAAAATCAGATTTTTGAACACTGGTCACCACATCCTATGCAAATACTCTTCACCAAAAATTAGTTTTAGACACAAACATCTGAAAAAAACTACTTAGAAATAAAGAAGTATTATACATATTATACATGAAAAAGTAATTTCCAATTGATGACGTTGTGAGGCAAAAATACTTCACTAGAGCCATAAAATGGTGAAAACAAAAAAAAGAAAAAAGAAGAGAAAAACTATCTTTATATACTATTAATAAGGACAAAACAAATCTCCAATCATTTGCTCCTTGTTTTTTTATCTTTGTGATGTTATTGGTGTATTTAGATAGTTCACCCAAACATATATTTTCCTGTTTTTAAAACGTTTTTTGTTCTTATATTCTTTTTTGATGAAATCAGTGTTATTTGCTTTTCAACTGAATCTGCTGCATTATACCATTTGCCTACATTTTGCTTAGCCAAGTTTATGTATACTGCAATCAACCACAAACATAATGTTTCAAGTTACAAAACTGTAACAGCAGGAATATTAAAAAAAAAACACATGGGTGGTACATCGCAATCACTTTAGATAAACCACAAAACCCGAAGAGTTAGCAAACTGCATTCAAACAAAATAGCTCTGCTCACGTGTTCAATGCTTTGATGGTCTAAAAAGCCCCTGTAACGAATTTATTGTTATGTATTTATTTTTAATATGAATGTTGTTTAGATTAACTTTGTATTTAAAAATATGTGTAACTTATAGTGTCAGATATGTATTGCGTGTAATGAATTTGTTAATTATTTATTTTAATGACAACATTTGTTGAGATTGAGTTTATATGTAAAAACGTGCCTATCTTACCATGTTAGTTACATATGGCAAAACTCCCGCCAATTCTCCAAGGTTGTAGAATATTTGTGAATGTAAGAATGAACAATATATCCACTTCCATAACCGGTTAAATATGGTATTGTCCAAACCTTCGAGAAAGCATTTCAAGCGCCTAAAAAAAGTGATGCGCCAAAAAAAGAGAGAACACAGAAGTCTGGTAGGAAACTGATATAATCTGGTACGCTATAAACCGTGATTTTGCTAACCCTTACCAACCGAAAAATAGACGACATTTGACCAAGAACAGTTATCAATTTTGAACATCAATGAATTCTCATCAAACATTAACATCTTTCCAAAAATATTACTGGTTTCTCATCGAACATTAGTGGTTTTATGAAAATGTTATCTTACTTCAACGATCCAACAATTCAATGCCTGACAAATCTAGCTAGCTTCCTGACAATTGTACGTACATCGACTTCAAGTTATCTCACTGGATATGAAGGAGACTCTGAACTAGGAAGATGATTTTAGGTTATTTGTAAGTTAGTGAAATTTCTGTTTATGAAACTTGGTTTGTAATAATTAATCATAATAGTTGCTATTATAAATTATACTATTGTATATACATACATATATATATAGTAAAACGTATTTGTTTCAAAACAAAAACGGTGTGAATCAATCTTGTTGGCAAATTGCGTAAATTAAATAAAATATCGGCATATTTCTAGACACTAAATCCAGGGTACAATTCAACTATTAAAATTTAAATTATTTAACACTGCTTCGATTTTATTTCAAATTCTCAACACCCCTTTAACCCTTTAGAGGTGGGTCACAGGTGAATAGCCATGTCATCTCATTTGTTGACTCACATTCCAAATTTTATTGAACTACTATTTCATGAATTTATGTCAATAAGTTTGGTATCAAACTGTAGATTATAATTCAAATTACTCAATTTCTTAAATTAAAAGCAAATATTAAAAAAACACAGATAAACATTGATTTTTGCGTGTCACGTGGTATGTTAAATGCAGCACTGGTTCAAATTAGATGTTTCTGAAGTCAAAATACTAAGTCTATAGTTTCGAACGAACTGGAAACTCAAATTATCGATATTGACAAGCTAGAACATAAAATAAGAGCTTCTTATCTTTTCAGTTTGCTAAGATATTGCTCATGTAATAAATCAAACACAGTGGCACCCTGCCCAGCTCTTTTCCATTTTTGGAAATGCTCCTTTATATACAGTTACTTCTAGATATGACATGAATAATCAATTGGAAGCTC
>NW_013666906.1:216124-219389 GCF_000517525.1 Limulus polyphemus | reverse complement strand
ACATTATAAAGATTTTGAAGGTGAAATTTCAAAATTTTCTGATGCATAAAAGTATTTTTAATCTTAAAATGAATATTACTTTGCACAATAGATAAGCAACATGCAAAAAAGAAAAAAAAAAGAAATGAGAAAAACATTGCTTTACAAACCTTAAGACTTAATAAAAAAAAAATTGATATTTTGTTTATGAAAGCATTGTAATGTTTATTGATAATCTGTCAAATTTCGTTAACATTCGCTTACTAATTTAAAAGTTATAGCATGAAAACTATAACAAGTTAAAATTGGTTACGAGGTCGGTCCCACAGACTGAGCCTGTGCTGAAAGAGTTAATGTTGTTTTGCTCATGTAGTACTAGGAAAAATAAAAATAATTCTTTCACTTACCACTGGTATTCTGAAATAGAAGTATGAGATCCTAAAGCATATGTCATCATTTTTTGTGTTATACAAAAGACAAAAACAAGCTTCACCACAGTGCACTGTTTGGCTATGATTTTCTCTGTAGTTGTCCCAAATTTCACAAGTCCATGTGGAGATTACACATGTAGATGTATGCCTACAGGATCACTATAAACAGCTCCATATCATGATGCTACTAAAGAATGAAAATACAAACAATACATGTACCAAACAAATCAATGCTGAAAACAGGACACTCAAAACAAAAAGTCGTATTTTTGGGAGTTGCAAGGAAGTGGAGTTAAGTAAAAAGTGTAGATAAAGAGAAATAAAATATTAAATAAGAATAAATTTATGTTCATCAAATGCTAAACTCCTAAAAAAATTCAATTAACACAAAAAACAACAGAAAGAAAGAGCAAAATAACAATTAGGCTTATGTGAAATCTAAAACAATCTAATATACATAAATTTATAAAATATAAAAAGAGGACATTAAAAAAAAACATGTAACAAAAATCAAAGCGAGTAAACATTATTGAAAGCAAAACCTGATAAACATCATTCACAAACAGACAAAAAATATTCACAAAAATCAACAGAACTTTGTTACACAAACAGATCATATAACAAACAGGAGTTTAAAAATCCTTATATTAACAGCAAACATAACATAAACCATAAACACAGAAACTACACATGATACAGGAACACACCAAATGACATACAATAAATAACTGAAAAATCTAAACCTATTAAAAACTACCTCAATTTATTCCTAAACGACCAAAAGTATGGCAAAGTTTTGTTAACAAATAAATGTACTACCCAAAACACAGAAATGTTCTATTGGTAACACATTAATAAGAAAATTAGAAGACAAAAAAACCAAACTACAGGTTCAGAGGTAACAAATACTGCAAAGAAAAAGAACACACAATAGCTTTAAGTAAACATACATGGTTAAAAAACTCGAAAATATCAATGCAAAAAGTATACTAATAAAATACACATAAGAGGAAACAAAACTGGAGGTAGAAATAGAGAGTGATGCAAAATCAATACCAGACTATTAAAGTTATGTTAGAGAAGTACTAAATTAAAACATTAAACAAACAGAAAAGAAACCAAGATGGGGCAAGTTACACAGATGAAATTGATGAATCAAAACTTAGAAAAAAAAAATATAACAAGGAAAAACAGTCTAGAGGGAATATATGTTTTAGGTGGAATTTGTAGAAAAGAACTTTTCTAACATCAGAAACATTAATAAGCATAATATAAAAACATGTTAAACTAGGAAGCACCATGATAATACAGATTATTGGAAAACATACATTCATTATAGAACAGTTACATATACACACGCATTCAATCACTGTAAAAAAATTTTAAATTATGGATTTTGCAGAAAATAGCATGGTGGCAAATAAAAAATTACCAAAAAAAAACTCGCAAAATGAAAGTCATTTTGCATCTTGTCTATTATGATATTTATGAAGAATAAAAAATTCACTGCTTAACATACACCATACTAACAACAAAGACAATTACAATTAAGCACAAACTCAATCAAAATTAACAACCAAAAACCATCACAATATAATTTACAACAACTACATAAAAAAATACCTTTTAAATTAGAACATTAATCATACTAATTTTCATCATGGTTGCAAAAAAAGTCCTATTTAGTTGATTAAAGTATGTTTCTTATGATTTGAAAACCATAATAATGTGTCTCTTGAGTTGAAACATCGTACTTCAGTACAACTAATGTGCATGTCCTGATGGTGGTGGAGTAGAATATCACCAAAACATGCATCGTTGTTCTACAAGTCTGATGCAGTTTTAATAAATTGCTATGCACTTTTAATGTTGTAATGTTTTTAGTTTTTTGAGCCCTAACCTCACCAATTTTGTTTCTGACACCCCTCATATTAGAATAACAGCAACTAAGCTTATCTTTAAATCAATTATTTAACTTATGCTCTAATTATTTCTTCCAACACCTTATTGCCTTAGCTACACCATCAATTTGTCTATTTCCAACTTTCCAATCTGTCTCACTACTATGCAAATATAAGTTAATCTATCTTCAATGAATATTTTTAGAGTTTCCCCAAACATCTTGCTACCTATCATGTTTAAGTAAAGAATTCATAATTTAGCATATAATTCACTCTTACTCTTGAGGATTATCTCCCAGGTCCAATCAGCCCATCTATTGTTCTGTGAAATAATTCAGGATGATTTTTGTTATAACAAATGGTCATAGCCAACCAGGAGAAATGCCTTTTTTAATTTATTGGTAAAATATTAACCATCAATGAGGACATGATTGCTAAAATGTAAGTAGCATAGTCAGATTTGGTGTTATGCTACATGTTGAGATAAAAAGAAATGAAACTTTAGTTTCTAATTTTCAGAAGGATATTGACTTATTAGAAGGCATTCAGAGGAGATTTACTAAGATGATTCTAAGAATAGATTAAGAAAAGAAGGATAAAAGTAATCTGATTAAAGTTTAAAAGATTATCCAGAGAATAAGTAGGATAAAGACATCAGACTTCTGTGTGCTGTATTCTGGAGAGAACTGGATGAGAGGACACTAATTTAAGACTTGGGAAAAGACAGGCTACACTCCAGTTAAGACAGTTTTATTTTTCTAACAGGATGACCGACCTATGAAGTGAGTTATCAGCCGTAGTGGAAGCTTCATTTTACAGAAGTTTAAGAAGGAAATCAATGTCTTTCTGAAAAAAAAGGAAGGATTTAAATTTCTACTTTTCCTAAGGGTGAGTAGGTAAGGATAGTCTTCAAGAACCAAATGATGCCTTGACATCATAGGGATGTTTGACATA
>NW_013666906.1:201529-215402 GCF_000517525.1 Limulus polyphemus | reverse complement strand
ACATCCAGTTCCAGGGAACACTCCAAAAAAAGCCATGTCTATTTTATCCTTAATACCCTGAATCACATCCAGTTCCAGGGAACACTCCAAAAAAAGCCATGTCTATTTTATCCTTAATACCCTGAAGAAGTTCTTTATACTTTTTAAGCAGCTCTTCTGGTTTACAACTTCCAATGTTCATTGGCCCTGAAGGCCTTGGTATCAGAAACTAAATGCCAATATGCTATCCTCTATTTTACCACCTGGCAAGCAAACTTTAGTCCTGCTCTTTTTTATGTTACCCACCACAAATAACTTTCAGTATATTAATGAGTCTTTCAATATGTACACCTCTTGATCATGTCCTTCCTCACTGCAAGAAGCCAAAGGTTCCAATCTATTAAACACTTGAATCTCCACCTGCTTCTAAAGCCCAACATTTTTACTATCATGTACCCTTATAAACCTACCACTCTCCTCCTCACCCTCTCTCTAGATAGCCTTCAATCTATCTCTATCCATTTCTTTTCTTAATTTGTTCCTAACCTCCTACTTTCCACCTCTTATCGCACAAATTTCCCAGTGCTATCTCTAAAGTACTCTTAAACGAGCTCTGCAAGTGTACAGTATTATATCTTTCCAAGCTTCTCGAAAGTCACAATCAAGCCCACAATTCTCAAACATAATCCAATTCTCCGACCTATCATTGTCTATAAATTTCTTCTCACTTAATGTAAGAGAGGAATTTATGATTTCCTGAAAAAAAAGGGTGGGTGGGCATGACAACTCATAGGACTAAATGTTCCCTTGTTTTTGACTAGTTTTATTATAAAGAAAAATTAAATTAAATTTGCAAAGAAAGATATTCACAGACACCAACCACCATACCCTGAGCTAAGTGTACACAATTCAATCAAAAGTACAAATCCAACCTAAACCAGAGAAACAATGGAATTTGCACTTGTTGTCCCATAAAAATTTGACTGCATTTTCAATGTCATATACAAATGGGCCCTTATGATCTGTCATAAAGTGATAAAATTTAATAAAAGCTATTACAAGCAATTATCAATACATGGTAAACAAGTACATTAAAAAAATAAGCCTGAACAACAAATTTACCCACATTAAACAAGGTTGTTTATTTTATGGACAAATATGAAAAGTTCTTAGAATAAATCTATTACTTTGCATTAAAATATTATTAGAGGGAAGGATTGGGGTCAGAGCCACATTTAAGCATAAGCAGCTGCCTAGGGTGGCAAATTTAAGAAACACTGAACCAAAGCGACAACAAAAATTTAATGAATTATGTTCTTATTTAAACTTGTTATGAGAGAGCATTGCAACCCACCACACCAGATCAAGACACCAATAAAGAATGCTGAGTGATCATGTGACTGATCACATGATTAGTGATGCAACTAATACAAAGGATTCATTTCTGGAGTGATCACGTGGAGGTGGGGGCAGCAAAAACATGTCTGCCCTATACCTTAATATGACTGGGATAGAACATTTTTGGATGACTTTCAAATTGCTGTGCTTTGAAGTGATGTTTTCTCATTGTTTTTAACCAGTGAGGTTATTGGCTTGATTCTTGATCCTGCAAACTTATACAGAAGAAATGTTTTGGTAGTGTACAGTCCAGATGTTAGTCCAAAACTTGATAGAAAAACAATTACAGGAAAAATGTTTTGGTAGTGTATAGTACAGATGTTAGTCCAAAACTTGATAGAAAAACAATTACAGGAAAAATGTTTTGGTAGTGTACAGTACAGATGTTAGTCCAAAACTTGATAGAAAAACATTACAGGAAAAATGTTTTGGTAGTGTACAGTACAGATGTTAGTCCAAAACTTGATAAAAAAACAAAGGTTACAGAAGAAATGTTTTGGTAGTGTACAGTACAAACGCAAGTCCAAAACTTGATAATAAAAAAAAAACATTAAGAGTTTAAAAATAAAGTTCCTGACATTATTTACCCTAGATTTGTATAACAGGTAATGAACTAGATCTGGTAGGTCATTGGACAGAGGGAGGGTGACAGCAGATTAGAAGGTGGCTAATATTATTCCAATTTTTTTATATGCAAGATAAGCTTTTCCTTGGAACTTTAGTCCAGTTAGTCTCAAATCAGTGATTGGAAAAGTTTTAGATTCCGATAAATATTTTGCATGATCATCCTGCCTCACTAGCATACGGTGCATTAACTTTTTGTTTTTTAATGATGGTGATTCTTATATAGATGAGGGTAAATTAGTAAATTAGGTTTATTTGAATTTCTAAAAACCTTTTGATAATGTACCAAAAGGTGAAAAACATTAAGATGGAGTAGGGGTAAACTTAATTAAATAGATTGAAAGTTTGAAGGGAGAGAAAAGCAAAAAAGCTATTAATAATAATCTAACTGGACAAACATTACAAAAGTTGTGCCTCAGAGCTCTAGGTTGGAATTGTTGCTATTTTCCATTTACATTAAGACAGTGTATATAGAGGTGAAAGTCAGTTCCATGAATATTTCAGGACTGAGTCTTTACATCACAGTCAATTTTTACATCTCTAGATGATGCAAAAACCGAATTTAAAAAAATCTAAACTTTACATTTAGGAATTTTAAAACAATATAATCCTCTAAGAAAGAAACACCTATATGAGCCAGTACTGCAAATAAAGAGTTGAAATATTACTCCTGTCATGTTATATTGTTCTTTTAGCAAGAAAAAATGTCAAACTTGTGTTCAATAAAGTATACACAAATAAAAAAATTTAAAACTTCACAATAAGTGAAATGTATAATGATAAGGATTTCCAATTCAGAATCACAGTTCATTTGGCCCATCAATAACATTCAATCTTCAAAGACCTACAATCAGTCTTAAATCAATTATAGTGAGCCAAGAGTCCACGTGACTGTTACAAATACACTTGTCCTGGAACACTAAGTGACCTTGTAGAACCAACACTTGGCTAAATATACACTGTCAAAAGGGTGACAAGTTGGAACTAATCATACTTATTTTTAACCTCACTACTTTACTGTCATTGGTGCAATGTATTATCATTATCCTTAAAGACTGATATTTTATATTTTTTGTGTGAAGCAACATGTATGTACTATGTCACAAGACACTCTTACCAAGTGCCCATACTTATTGTGCTCAAAATAAAACTGAAAATGTATGGCCTAAATAAATCCCTCTAACTTATTAGCAACTGCAATTATATGTTACAAAGTAACAAAAATTAAAGAGGAAGAAAAATTATTATCACAGTATTATCAACTTTTAGGGGATGATTCTTAAATAATCAGTTTTCTGCTAATCACTTCTACTATTCAGTAACTATATTGTTATTAACAACTGAAGTTTTTTTACTAAAACATTTTAAATCAAGAAATAATCTCTACTAATTGGACAATAATTCACTGGAAATTGGTTAAGTATGCTGATGCATTATAAAGACAAAATAACTGCAACACAGTCACTAATTAGAATGTCTAAATCAGTAAATGTCCATGGCACTACATACTAGTACTACTATTACCATTAGTACAAATATCTAAAATCGTACGTCTATATAAAAAAAAGTATAATTGTACTGACAGAAAATTATATTTAAAAAAGTAAACAGAAAAATGCTAAAAGTAAAAGATTAAAGCTATCCATCCCGTTATATATTTATATAACATATGTATATTTTTTATAATACTTGAGTTACAACAAACTGAAATATTCTTAGGTTTGTTTGAACTCACTTTTCAACACGACACACATATGTGATGTTTTCGTTCCCTCTATAACGTTACATCATTATTAGTAGAAGTTAGAACCAAAATACCATCCAACTCAAATTCTTATCACAACACCGTTATATTTGCAAGATAAGACTTTGCTTATTTAGTCTTTACCTTGCCACGAGCTGGCAATGCGCCCTCTAGCGTCTGACGTATGCTATATTTTCAATATTTTAATTTAGATGTTTGGTGGAAAATTCGTGTAGTCAGTAAAAAGTGAGTACTACATAAATACGAGTGAGTAGTTAATGAGTAACGAGTTAATGTTGTTGTAATGTTGTTCTTCGTTAGAAATTGTTTTTAATTCCTGTTGAAAATAATTCAAAGTCCAATTCACGTAAACCAGTGATTCCCAACCTGTGGTCCTCTGACTCCTGGGGGTCCGCGAAGATAATACCATCTCATTATACAAGTAAGTTTTTAATTCTGCTGTTCTTTTAATTGCACATTCAGTTATATATGTCTTTTATTTGATAGGGAAAATGGAAAAACAAGTTAATTATTAGTGAGAAAAACAGTTTGTTGGGTAGATGGAATTTTTCAAAAACATGGGGTCCTTGGTGGTGAAAAGGTTGGGAACCGCTGACGTAAACCATAACACATAAGTTTATTTCTTTTTTTTTAACATTTTACAACTTACCTTCATTAGATATAGTTGTAGTCTACGTTCAAAATTGACACTAATCGCATTTGCATTGTATTAACTTAAAGAATAAATTTACTTCACGCTAAAATGAAAAGAGAATACTCGGATTGATTCGCTCTACTGGTAAGAAACGATTCTGCTATCTTGAAACAACTCTGCATCTTCAGTACTATCTCGCATTTATAATATACACCCAAATTTACTAGAAAACTTGACACCAAATGTTTTAGAACATTCTAGGTGTTCCAGACCGATCTTATGAAACTTTCCAATCTTAACGTTATGACCCGCAATACTCTCTAGCAAACAACAAATTACAACATTAAAAATATACTTTATAACACTGCTCCCTTACCGGATTGTGAAGTGCCTTGAACAACCCTAATACAATAAATAAGTAAAATAAAACACTACACTCAACTGCCTATTGAACAAGTCTTTTTGGTGTATTTTTTTTTCATTCCAAGACCCATGTTTCACAGATAGGATGGTGTCTTGCCCCTTATTGTCACTAACTTTCCTGTTACTAGGGGAGTTTGTTTTGGGTAGGTGGTCAAGTCAACCCACTTACAGCTCCATCATTGATGATCTTTTGGAAGTAGTATTGACAAGAGCTCTGGGTTTCTGAACATATTAACTTTCTGTTGCAAAGTTCTCCTCTAAAGTTCGCCAGTTTGTCAACCTTTCACCAACATACTTCTAGAAATTATCACAGTTGGTGATCTTTAGCTTTGCTCTCCTATTCTTCTTGTTTCTATAAACCACATCATTGATAATTTTCGGAACATGGTCCCCTCCAAGCACCTGTTTCTTTACTTTGGAGTTTGTCCTTTCTCATGGTGGGTATTGCACAGCCATACCATGTCACTTCAATGAAATCCAATCTTATCATCGTTAACATTATTACAGCTTTTCATTTTATCATTAGTTACTTTAAGTCTTTTCTTGGGTAAAGTGATGTGTACCATCAATGGTGTTCCTCAATCTATCTACATATTCTATATAAGACTCTTCTGAATGACTATTCTCCAAACAAAAATACGTAAGTTCCAATAGCATTTTAACTTCTCTACTAAACACCAGCAATGATGGAGTGTTATTAGTAGTTTCATGTAATGCTGTATGCTAACTTATCAGTAACATTGAAAGATTTTGATCCTACACTTTCTGATGTTCATCCACATATGTGACTAATTGACTTAATATTGTAGGATTGTATTTCTCCACCATGCTATCAAAAGATGAATGAAGGGCTATTGTCCTGGTCTTTTTAAATTCCAAGGATCTGACACATTTCTGCAAACAAGCCTGATTCAAAGTTCCATCCCTGATCTGAGTGAAGATCTACAGGCAAACTAAATTTGGAGACAAATTTTTTTTGCAAATTTCCTTGTTGGAGTTTCTGATTTCTGGTTAGGAACAACACACACTTCCATCCATTTGGTGAAATAGTCTATAATACTCCTGCTGCCTCCAGTGCAACACTGCTGTAGCTAACAATACTGTTTCTTTCATGGGTCTTTTCACACAAGAAAAGTTCACATTTTGCACTAATTTTCCAAAGAGCCCCTGCACCCAACCCAATAGAGGTGATTTTTTACATGCCCCAATGGCTTCTTAACACCCAAGTGTCCAGCTATTGAAAGATTGTAGAGATCATAGAGTGCTTCAGAAAATAGAGATTATAGAAGTACCAACTGAAATAAATATTTTTGTACACTGGTATCTATCTATTTCCAACATAACAAGTTCTCTTGTAAGAATGAGGAATCATACTATGCCCAATACATCTTTGTTTTGGGGCTGTACAAAGCAGATGTTTGCCATATCTTTATACACTATTCTTGAGCCACTAAATAACTGGTTGTAATTAAATTAAACTAAATAATTGGTTTCAGATTACTATTGGATCACATCTGTTGTTCCTCATCATTGCTTGTGGGTGCCACATCCTGGACTACACTTTACTGTACTTTACTTTAGGTTAGTCATCTTTGCTATTCTGCTCTTCTCTCTTCTTGTAGTATTTACACTCTTCATGAACACATGGTTTTTTGGTTAATGCATTAGCATCTCCATGGTTCCATTCAGGGCATTGCACAATGTTAAAATTATACTCCTCAAGATTTCTGAAAGTATCGTACTATTTGGCCTTCTGGGTAGCAAATATTTACCAGCCACTTCAATGCTGCATAACATGTCTAGAGCAGAAACTTTTATCCATATAGATAATGATGGAAGTAACTCAGAGCTTGAACAACACTTAGTAGCTTCTTTCAAGCTGTACAATACCTCTTTTCTGTAGCATTCATTGATTTGGTATAGTAGGAAATCAGGCGTTCTTTTTCTATGTTCTAATTGTGACAAAACTCTCCCACTGCAAAATAACTTGCATCTGTACCTAAAAGGAGTGGATCTTCCAAAGTTTGGCATGTCAATACAGGAGTAGTGGTTAATTCCTTCTTCAGTCTGTTGAATGCTTATTCACAATCATTAGTCTAACAAAACTTATTTTGTTGTTCAAGTAGTTCGTGAAGTAGTTCAAGAAGACAAGCTATGTCAGTGAAAGATTTTTCAAAATGATGATAGAAAGAGCACTGTCCAAGGAATCCTCTTATTTCATACATGTTCTTTGCTGTTGGCCAATTTTAGACCTAATCAATCTTTGATGGATCCATAGACTCTTCTTCTCTGCTGACTATGTACCCCAGGAAACCCACCTGTTGATGGAATAATTAACCCTTCTTGGGATTCAGCTTAAGATTCCCTTTCCTTAACCAACCCAGAGCTTTCCTTATCCCATCATAAGTATTATTAAAAGACTTCCCATGTGTGATTATATTTTCCAAGTACATAAGTATAACATTCCAGAGTATTCTAGACGGAACACACTCCATTAATCATTGAAATGAAGTAAGAGCATTGCATAATCTAAATGGTAACACAATAAATTGTCACAGTTCATTTCCTGCAATAAAGGCTATCTTCTCTCTTTACTTGTTTAGTAGACTGGTGCTTGCCAATACTCACTATTAATATTCAATGTTGAAAACTATTTCTATCTAGATAGAACGTCCAAAAGAAAGATAATCATTGGCAGTAGGTAGGTATCCTTTCTTGTAACTCCATTAATTTTCCTGATAGTCCATACAGAACCTTGTGAATGCATCTATCTTCTTCATAAATGCAATAATTGATGCCCAAGGATTAGTACTCGGTTCTATCGCTCCTTATTCCTCTTAGCTTCTACTTCTTTGAAAGTCTCAGCCTGTTTTGCAAGTGGAAGTCGTCTGGCTAACTGAAATATTGGGGTTTCATTTCCAGTATCAACCTTGTGATATTTTTACATGTTTGGCCTAAGCCATGAAGTCCACTGGAGAAGATGTCTTGACATTCCATGAGCAAATGATGTAATTGCCAACACGGATCCATTGTAAGACTTTTAATTTTGTCTCTTTTTTCTAGATTATATTCCTGTTTCTTTATGTTTGTATTTCTTTTCACTGTTGTGCCATTTTCTGCACATTTTTGATTTAATTTCCAAACATATGTCACCATCTTAACGTTGATCTTGATTCTATTATATTGTTACGACAGCGGAAGTCACGCGACGCTAGGAGCATGCGCGCTGGAGTTTCTAGAAGGATCAGGACTTATCGAGCAACTCCGCGAATATCCGAGTGTTTGCCAGGCGCCCTCTTTTTTAGTATATAAGCCCGGAAAATAAAGCCAGTGATCGAAGAGATAGCTTGCATAGATAGATAGATATGCAGATAGATTGAAAATATAGATAATTGAGTCAAGCGAACAGTTGGCACCGTAAGTATAGTGTGTGAATCACTGTGATTTATAGCATGTGTTATAAAGGTTGTTAAGTTTAATGTGACTGTGGAAATTCTGTGTATTACAAAGTTGTATCGACAAAGAATAAACTAGTTTTAATTAAGAAAGGACTTGTATCGCTGAAGTTCCTCGGAAAGAATTTATACAGGAAATTAAGGAAATTATCAAACGAGCAGATACGTTACAATATTTTTACCAAACTAATCCTACCTCTGACACTAGAGTTGTAACAGATTCTATCTTTATGCAAATTCTTTTTTATTATTATTCAGCAACAAATAACGATAAAGGATAAAGGCACTACCCACACAACTGATGATTAATCTCACCACAAAATAATGGTGGTTGTAACCTCGAGTTATAACTTAACCTATCAGGGGAAAAGATCACTGTCAATTTTGATATAATATGCTTCAATTACAGAAATATTTCCATCAAGAAAGTATATGCGATACTCTAATTGAATGGCCAAGTTTGGTAAGTAACTAGGGCAAGAGGAAATTAGCAGCTCCGTTGACTGGTATTCTGTATTAAGATTGCATACATAATATGTACAATTAAAAAAAATATATTCAATAAGTGGGTAGAAGATGTGTAGTATACCAGCATACCATACCTTGCCTCTTATCTTTACCTTCAGGTCATCCCTAACCTTAAAACTGATTAACAAATCTCACATATGAGTCAAGAAATCACTGTAACTTATTCTCACCCCTGCAAAACACTTATAAATTAAACACGAGACATAACTTTACACAAAACAAAAGATTAAAAAATAAAACACAAAATCAGAACTATATACAGTGTAATAATTTTCACCTTAAAAATCAATTTAAAATACAAATCCAATATAGCCCTTAAAAGTTACTGACATAAAAGCAAACCTTTTGGCCTGCCAATTTAAAAATTAAACACCGAAAATATAAAACAAGCACAAAATGAAAGCGACAAAAACCCTTCTCAACAAATCAAAAATACAACACAAAGAAAGAAGAAACCCTTTAAGAACATGAACTGTTAAGTTTGTACAGTGTTTCAAAATGCAGTTAGATAAAGATGAAATTGGACCTAACTTATAGTACAAGTATTTACAAAACAAAACACCAAAATGGTAATATCTAACTGAAAAAATAATATATAAGTGTATATATATATATATATACAACATTTCCTTAGAAGTTGGATCCTCTTACCTACAGAAACCATAAAATAAGGTCCACCAATGCAGCAGTAGACGTTTGGCTCACCATAGTGTATGACTTCTCAAGTTTTCACATTAACCTTATGAGTTTATGCCAACTTGGCCCAATAATGGCAGACCTCTTCCATTTCTTTTGATACAAAGGATGAGACCAATAAGTCAAAGGAAGATGAGAATAATGTCTTGAATCATACCGAATTATGCAAATGAGGGAGAAAGAGCTGAAAATACTTATCTGGATGCCCACGATCAGGTAGTTGAGGAGTTGATGAAGACAGAAATGAAATATAGTTCCAATAATTGGTCTAGCTCCCACCATCGACCTTCTTATTAATATAGATGGGATTGATTAAATTCTTAACCTAAGATAATCAATAGTTCAACCAACCAATGAACGAAAGGAATTGCAATCCTTACTTTTCAAGTTATCAAGCAATGTTCATAGTACAATGAATGCACTACATTGTTTGATTTACACTTGATTACCACAAGCTAGGGCAATCATTAGGACAAGCAACTGATGCTTAAAGGGCTTTGCAACCCTTGCTTTCTGAGCTATGAAGCATAGTTTCACTAAACGAGCTACTTGTCAGATATCAAAGGATAACTACTTGATTAACAGTTATTTTATCAAGAAACAACTAGTTGAACGGATTTTACAACTATTACTTCATGAGCAATCAAGTGGCATGGTAAGATGTAATATATAGCTAATAAGTGAAAGGGTGCTGAGACCATTTATTTCTGAGATGCAGTGTGGTGATGTGATATACCACATATGCAATGCATCGTATGGTTAGCGCTTCGTCAGTAGAAGCTAAAACAGCTGGAGTGAATAGATATCCTTGTACATCAACTGTTTGCCCAACTAAATATGATAGCTATGAATTTGAAAACTGAGTTGAAAGAGTTTTGTAGCTCTTTTGATTTTTGAACTATCAGATGCTGTTTCACTGTGATGTTTTTTGTTTTTCACTTGATCTACTTCATAAGTTAGAATAGTCATATGGTTAAAAAATTACTGACAGAAATAATGAGAATCATACAGAGTATGTCACCCTTTACTTGTTAAACTCTCACCTATATATATACCTGAAAGAATGCACAAGTATTAATCCTGGCTGATTACACTTATAGGCAAAATTCTTAGTTTGTCCAAAATTTCGCCACCGTATTTTTTTTTTTATTTCATGATGCCTGAAATAAAAAAAAAATTTAGATTGATGACTACTAGATGACAGTGTTGCCACTATTAAGACATAGCTTCTAAACATAACCTTAGAAGGTTACTGATGTAATTCACACAGGAACCAGAGGCAATTTGTTATAAACTACTAAAGTATTTGGCAATGTATAATGAAAGGTACATTTTTGGCAACATATATAAAGAAATAGATACATGAGTGTGGTCTCACATATGTACATGACCATTACATAAAGTTATTCATGAGTGTTGTATAAAATAAACACATCAATTACACAAAGAACATAGCAAGCAACAAGGTCATGGAACAAAGGATTTGATCTTGACATTGAGAATTTGGAGTATAAGGTCAATTGTGATAACTGACCTGAATGATGTAATTAGAAAATACAGTGCACCTGTTATTGTCATAAATTTTTTGTTTGTTTGATTTAGTCTAAAGCCATATTGAGTTATTTGTTCTGTCTACTGTGGGGAATCAGTCTCCGGATTTTAACAGTACCTCTCTTAAACTTATTGCTAAACCACCAGGGCATTTTTCATTAATGTAACTAAGAGAATGTTTCAATTTTGATGTTCAAATATTCAGCAGGTTGTGAAATTTTAAAGAGAAGATAAAAGTAACAAAGAGACCCACACTTTCTCTGAGAAAAAAATACAGTTTTTACTTGGGGAGTCACAAAAGACAGTTTTACCTTGTGTTTATTACAACACAGTTTTATTTGGTATTTCTTATAAAGATCAGAGCAAAATGTATTTCAATTGACTCAAATTGAAATATTCATGAGTGGATGAAATTATCACTAGTAAACGAAATTCACGGACAGTAGTTTAGATATCATGACAAATATATACTTTATGTACCCAGCATTTTATTTTACTGTGGTAGAATATTTTCAAACATGTAGGTTAAAATATGTATAATAAGTACACAGTATAACCAAATATTTTCTTAACATTTTTTTCCGTTAAAACATACAGTATTAAAACATGAAAATGTAGATTGTAAGTGCACTATTGGAAAATGGAAAGTGACACCCACATGATGAAAACTTTTAAGTAACTCCAAAAACTAGTACAAAACTAATAAATGAAAATAAGTATCTAAGAGAAGACAATAGAAATATTGGTGAACGCTAATGATCAAAGATAATATTTTGTGTCACTTAACTTGAGTCAGCTAGAGTTTGTAGTACCCTTTGCAGCCTTTTTCCTACTGGAATTGTCTGTGTAACAACCAGGAATAAAAAATGAGGCCATGTTAGAATAAGTAGTATGTTACAGTTGTACATCAGGGACAACATAGGGCAGTATAGCTTCGTGTAATAGTTGGTCAATTAGAGACTACATGTTTTATCAGGAATATAGTGTACGAGTACATGCAACGCCTGTAGAAATGTTGTTGGTCATTGCCTGATGTCATAGTTCATGGTCCTATCTACATATTATAACCCCATTAACTTGCACATTCGACTGAATTTTTGGCCAATTAAAACTCATCCAACCTTACATACGAATCTGGATTTCAGTGTTTTATCCATGGTCAGTCTCTCTCTCAACTGACCAATGATTCTCCTACTGTTTTTCAGTGCTAATGTTCCTGAAGCCTTTTTCTCTTGCTGCATCATGGATTCATTATTGTATGAGATTTCCGAATTCCTCCAAGATGCTCAGGATTTTATCTTTAATGAAGGAACCAATAATGTTGCTGAACCCAGGACTTTGGTACTAGTCTGAAATTTGCGATGACTGAGCTCATGGATGAAGATGCATTGCTTGTTGATGCATCTGACATGGAATAGCTTATGCACGTGTTAGTTGGTTGATCCAGAGGTCGCCAGGGACCAAGTAGACTTAGCAATGGTGAAGTACTCTACCATTGAAGGGGTAGTGGTAGAGGGCTCCACCACTGCTAAATCTGATGAGATCCCCATCTCTGAAGTTTCTACATTTACTACATTGATGCTAGAGGACTCCAGCTTGCAAATAGACCCTTCTTAATGGAACAGGAATTCTTTGTTTGAGAGTTTCATTTTATTTATTCTAAATTTTGGTGAAGTCTATTAGATTAAGCCCTTCTAAAAGGGGTAGTTGATCTTCGGTAAAAAATAATGTCAAAGCTCACTCCATATAATGATAATGAATTAATATATTTCTTCAGTAAATATTTGCTACCGCTATGTTCACTTACAGGCCTAATTTCATCAATAAAACTTTTCACAGAAACACTGAAACTAATGAAATCCTAACCTACTACTTTGCTTAGGTGTACAACAAAAAAAATTTAACTTTCTGAGTACCTGTATAACAGAACAGACTCAATAACTCTTACTTCTAACAATGAATAACTGATTGACACTGAACTGAGTCATCCCTAATTACTTGCATTTATATCTCACTCTTGATTCTGCATATCACATAAACCTTTTAGATTCATAAGTTTCACGAACATTCCAGATACTAACATAATGGGCCCTCTAGCAAACATTTAATTCAAAACACCGAAAATATGGCTTACGACGTTAGCCACTTCCTGGATTGGGAAGCCCCTTGAAAATCATACTACACAAATAAAACAGCACACAAAACTGTCCATTCATCAAGTTTCTGATGGTCTTCTTTTCGGTGGGTTATGGTATATATAGGATGATCTCTTGTTGGCACTTGCATACACTGACAAAGACAAATCTATTTTCTTGCTACGTTTTATGAGAATACATTTAGCACAACTCACAAAGCAATATTTGATGATCAATATTTCAACCACGTAAATGAACACGCAGAACTACATAAAGAACATATAATTATTTCCCCAATACTACTTCAAATGGCCCCGATGAAACAACTACAACACGTGCCCAATCTCACCCACAGAAACCAAATTAACCATTAAGACACTCAAGTACACAACCTCTGGTGAAAATGGCATGAGCAATATCACCATTAAAAATTTCTCTGAAACATTCTAATTTATCTAATAGCACTGTACAACCTATAATTTATGTCAGGTTATAATGTCCCTATACTTATCTGTTGATGCATTTCAAGTTTCCTGTCGAGCCAAACGGCACAAGTTAAAATTAACAATAGTATCTCAACTATCTTTGAACTTAACACAGGTGTGCCCAAGGATAAGTACTTAGCCTTTATTATATATACTATTTGTGAATGACATTCCCTTTCCCCTCTTCTCTACATGTTAGC
>NW_013666906.1:197870-200965 GCF_000517525.1 Limulus polyphemus | reverse complement strand
CTATCTAATACCTCTAATTTCTACCTCTTAATGCTTTTCGTTTAACTGTTTCATTAACTTCAATAAATCTCCAATATTGCTTTATGAGTTATCTTGAAAGTTGAAGTTTACTCAGTACTCTATTTTATTTCCACCAATAATTCCATCTCTGAATCCAGTGTTGTAACATAGTTCTTTCATTGGACAGACTCTTATAAACTATTTGGTTGAGAATAATGCGAAGTCCAGTCTGTGTAATGATAACAAATTAATTTATTTCTTACTTAACGTTTTCTGTAGCCTACTATTATTTCTCCACGGTTGTGTTCACAAATAATATTTTCACTTCAAACAGAAATTTACTCTCTAATGATGCTACTACTAACGTCCAAATAAACTTATTTGTACAGTTTCATGGTTAACCAATCAAGTAACTGAAAATGTGCGGTGTCTAACACTGATCTGAATATATCACTAACTTCTCAACGGCTTAATGAACTGTAACTGACTCAATGCTTCACTGATTTTCCTACGTATAATGTATCCTGGTTTCCAGATATTTTACAAAGCCTCTTGTTCATTAACATTCACGAACTCTAGCAAAAAAGTAAATTAAAACATTAAAGATATAACTTACAACAAAGCATTTCAATATAAACTCCAAACTAATGTACACCTAACTTACTTATATATTTATGTGTAGAATTTTCTCACTAGATGATCAATAACAAAAATGATTATTAACTCACTGACTAGCTGAACCACAGACAAATGGACTCTCCCTGTCTAACTCACTAACTAACTGAACTAAATAACTCATTAAGTATTTTTATATTGTATTCACTTTATAAATAATATGGCAAGTTACTACATCATACAGTGTACTTACCTTTCATGAAATTTCTGAATGTTTCGTCACCATAACGTCATGACAAGCCCCTTCTAGCCAGTGTAAACCTAAACAAAAATGTTAAAAATATAGCTTACAACAATACTTTACCATCAGCATTCTCTGACTTTAAAGGAAAACCCTCCTAACATTTTGCTTGTCGTAGTTAATTTGGTTAAAGTATTAAGAGTAAGTTTTGTGCACTTGAGCTACTTCAATAATCTGAATTATAATTACGTTTATAAAGATTAATTAGCAACATTTGGTATTGTGTAAATTTAGGCCTAATATAAAGCTCCTAAGCAGATAAAAATAATGGAATATTATTAGGATTATAAATGTATGATTCAAATTATGGCAAGGGTGCTTAACCAAACTTTCAAATTCTATGCAATCTCATCACTATGAGTTTCAAATTCGCTTTATGATCCTCAATAATATTTCCAGCTAAACTTATAAGACTTACAAAGTATATTATAGAAACAAATTTACTTGAAACTTAATATCTGTAGTTAATTTGTTATTATCGAATTATAATCATTATTTCATATTATATTTTCAGTCAACTATTTTTTTATATTTTAAATCACAATTTGTCATTGAAGAATGAAAATCTACTTGTGGCAAACGTTCGGGCTCTTGGATTTTGTGAAAATGTGATATACGTTACATTTAAAATTATATTTAAGTCAACAATTCTTTCCACAAGATAATGATAATAATAATACTATGTGTCTTTTGTACATCTTGCAGCTTCAACGCAACATCATCACTACCAGTTTGTGAAAACGTGGTACGTTATAGGTTTAGAATATGGGTTAATTGAATTTTCCAGCTATAAATGAAAGTCAAACTCGACATCATGAGTAATCCAGCTAGCGTAGTAGTCAGGATATATATCTAAAATGCTTTTTTTTCCTCCCATAATTTACAAAAGGAGATAAATGTTATCTTATTAGTGATATAAGTACTTTTATACTGAATTCCATTTCAATGTATAAATTTTTAAATAGCATCGATTATCCTAACAATGTCACGCATGCGAACTTAAATTCTGCCACGACGCAGAAACGCCACTCATCTGTTGATGTCATCACTCCACCCCTTAGTTTTCAACCAATATGGCGATTCAGCTGTGGAGGAGTGTTCTACGTACTATCGTGACTGTAACTTGGACGCATGAGACATTGGAAATGTTTTACTTCTCTGGCTGTATTTTGCTTTGTTAGGTAGGTGTTGGATAATACTGTTTTAGAAATGACTTCAGCCCCACAAGAGAAGAGAATTTGAGTGTTGAGAAAAATGGAAAAAGAAACTATACACAGTGGACATTTCATGGTGTCAGAGATTGACGATTCTGGGGTTCATGTTGACGATGACGCCTCGATTTTAACGGCCCACGAATCGGACGGTGATCAAGATAACGTTCCTCTGCCAAATGAAGTTCGTGATTTTGACTTTGACAAAGGTTGTAAAGAAACATGGAAAACATATACATATGGGCCACGAAGTTCACATTCAATATCTATAGACGTCTCCCTAACAAAATTGTTCGAGACTATGAGTTTAGCGTTCAGGTAAGTATTAATTAGTAGTAGTACTAGTAATCTATGTAAGATAATAAGTTATACAATTACAAGTATTACTAATCCTAATATTTATAGAAACTTTTAAGTTATGGTACTACTGGTAGAGTCAGCTGTTCGATTATTTTAACACAACACTATATAAAAGTTTTATAAACTTTTTCATTTACTAAAATATATATTTTAAAGATTCAAGGCACTGTTAAGCGTTATGATCGAATAGCAACAGCTTGAAGTAAAAGTAGAGCAGTTGCTAGAGGACTGTTATAAGCGGAAGAGTGGAAGCGTTGTCAGATAAGTAGCCCTTCGCCTTGGCCGTCAGTCATTCGGAAGGTTTCAATCTGTGGCCTTGAAATATATGTGTGCTCGAGCAACACCTGTAGAATAACGAACTTGACATTATATTACTTGAAAAATGAGCCAGGTAGCAGATTAATAAATTAGGCCACAATGTTTAAACTTTAAGTATTCTGTTTGCTTTGTTGAGATACACGACTTAGGATGGATACATATACCTATATAAAACATTACTAGGTAAACGTGTGTGAGTGTCTGCTCAAGTATAGACATAACTCATTAATTAACTGCCAAATTGATTGTCACCAAACCATATATATATATATATATATAATATAGTTATT
>NW_013666906.1:189897-196870 GCF_000517525.1 Limulus polyphemus | reverse complement strand
ACCAACTATATATATATATATATATATATATATATAATTTAGATTTGGGAAACATTTCCTTTTATGACCATTTCATAATATATATATGTATATACACGGTTATGCAGAGAAACGAAAGCTGATGCTACTATTTCTTGTTCACGCACATTGGAATGTACCAAACATTAGGGGTGGGGAGTTGTAAATGAATAAAAATTGTCTTGCAATCAACAAAAATGTTTTGAAATATTATACAACAAACTGGGGGTCCCAATCCCAAAAGTGATGACAAGGCTATTATAAGGGGAGGGGTTGTGAATAAATGACATATATGTGAAACATACAATTGTCTTTTTTTCCATTATTATGAATGTGGGTATTTTAGATACTTGCAGTAATTTGCTGTCACTTTCTCTGTGTGTTGTGGAGGGGGTTCATCACAGCCTGAAATATTTTCAGGGGGGGGGGGGGCTCAGCAAAAAAGTTTGAGAATCCCCTTGCTTAATGTTTAGAATTTGGCAAAAAAACTATAGTCTCCTTTAATTTTGGCTGGCAAAATCAACCAAATGTATAGAAAAAGACTAAATAAAAATTGTTGTCAGTAAAATATTAGGGAGGGGGAATTATATTCAGCCCAATCTAGTAGGGGCACAACACACTGGTACAAAATATGTATGTTGTTTTCACACACTTTCTTCAGTGAGAGTAATAAAACAAAGAAAATTCACCTCCAGCTGGCTTACTTAGCTAGAAATTTCAATAATATATTCAGATTCATCCAGTGCATTTCTCATAACTAGTGAACTGCCCCCTTAACTTTTGGTTTTAGGGTCTTATAGATGATTTGTTATGTAAGAAAATATCCAGTTACATTTTATAAATGAAGAGTAATTTATTATTATTATATATATATATATTTATATTTTTTGCTTTAATCGTGTCTGAAAAATGTATTTTTTTTATTGGAACTAGATTTTTAGTGAATTGAAGTGGTCCATAAGAAATGTTTGTAAAAAAAATAGACAATGTAACTTGGTCACCTATAACAAAAAAACCCATTATGACATAGCTTTGCATATTCTTCATAGGTATATCCAACAAAGTTTTAAAATTCAAAGTAACAGCACAAGCAACATTCTCAAGCAAATCACTTTCCAAGTTTTTCATTTTAACTGAAGAAAAAAAATTATGTCAATGAAAAAGTTTACATCTAAATTTCTATGACTTAGGTCTACTTCCCTTGATATTTTCTTCAACTTTTCATACTACCACTCGGACACCAACCCCATAACAATCTGGAACATCCAAAGCAAGTTTTTCCTAATTCTTTCTTACTTCAGGGAGGAAACAAAATCATACCACCACTCAGACACCAACCCCATAACAATCTGGAACATCCAAAGCAAGTTTCTCCTAATTCTTTCTTACTTCAGGGAGGAAAAAAATCATACCACCAATCAGATATCAACCCCATAACAATCTGGAATATCCAAAGCAAGTTTCTCCTAATTCTTTCTTACTCCAGGGAGGAAAAAAATCATACCACCAATCAGATATCAACCCCATAACAATCTGGAATATCCAAAGCAAGTTTCTCCTAATTCTTTCTTACTTCAGGGAGGAAAAAAAGCCCAGAACTTTAAGCCTGTATTTAGCTTAAATGATTAAAACTAGCAATTGTCTCTATACTCTTTCCAACATGGTGACATCATCCCTGAAATAAGAAAGAACCAAAACTGCTTATTTCTCCAAATTAGGTTTTACCAGAGTCAGTTTACAATGTTACAATAACCTTCTTGTTTGTATATTTAAAATTCTTATCTTTTGTTTGTTGTTTTTTAACTACAGTTAACATATAGCAGATGGCTTTTTTTTTTATCAACAATGATGTCTCTGTTTTTACATGTGCTGGTCTAAAACAAGAAGTAAGTCCTTTCCAAAATCCTATAAATGAAATGGATAACTTTACACTTGTATTAAAATTCATATTCTATGTTACGACCTGTTCACTAAGATTGTTAAGGTCCAGACATTACAATCAATAATCATACTCAATCCTAATATAATCAGCTCTTCCTGGCATTTGAATATCATCAACACAGCAGATTTAGGAATAATATAGTAAAAAAAAAAAAGTTATCACATTCTTAACATAAATAAGAAAGAAGAAAGGTACTAAAATAAACCTCAAGGGATCCCACCAGTCACATTACACTTCCTCATTCATTAAAATATCTATTCATCATCATCATCACCCTTTACTTTTTACAATAAATTAATTTTGTCTCCACTAATTCCATATACATCCCACAAACTAATTAATTTCGTATTAAGCATCTCATCACAGACTTTTTGAGAGTCAAAGTTGCATCATCAGCTGGGGAATCTTCATCCTAAATATAAATTGAAGAAAAAAACCCTTTTCCAAAATCATGCTGAGATTCATTAATTAATTGCTGACTTTCTAAATGGTTTCTGACAACGGATGACTTGGTAATAATAGAAGTCAAACTAAAAGTCTATAGTTCACTACAATTAACACTTGCCAGATTGTTACTTCAATTTCCAAAAGAATTGAGTAAGCACTGTCCAAGAAATTTTAGACTAGTTAGTCTTACTTCAGTGGTTAAGAAAACTGTAGAGTCTCATAAATGATTTTTGCTGCAAGATCATTTGACGAAGTTCAAACTATCTGTCAGACAACCCATATTTCTTTACAAAGAGAAGAGCTTGCCTTATTAATTTATTAAATTATTTTCTGTATGTTACTTCTCTATCTGAATGAGGCTTAAGGAATATATTTAGTTTATTCAGATTTGCAGAAAAGCTTTTGATAAAATGCCACACAAAAGTTTGAGGAATGAGTGAATTAAATGAATTGAAGGTTGACTGGTTGAGAGGATGTAAAAAATTGTTATTAATGGATTAATAGTATAAGAGATGTACTGGGAACATTGCAATTCCTCACTTACATTAATGATGTTAATAAGGGCATAGCTGATAATATGGTTTAGTGAGGTAATGATATAACAGATGGACAAGAAGGGACCATTTGGTTCCTCAAGGATGTTCTTGCTCACCCATATTTTAGGAAAAGAAGATTAGAAATAAATATTTATTTTTTTTATCAGGAATTCATTGATTCATCCTCTTCTGTAAGATGCCGGCTTCCACTACTACCAAGGGTAACTCATTCTATACATTAATCATCCATTTTAGAACCGTCTTAACTGGAGCCTAACAGTTTTTACCAAATCTGAAACTTGTGTTCTCAACTTGTTGTTTTCAGGACAAAGCAGAGGCATGCACAGAACTTTAGTTTAGTTGTAATTCATCTGGGAGGTTGGGTCAGTGTATGAGCTTCACGAACCACTAACTGAAAAACAGGTAAAAACTATTGCAGAATCAGATCATGAAGACATGCATGTTTCATGATGGTTTTGCAGTCTGCTGAGGACTCAATTTTTTAGCATTTAAATGTCTTTCTGCATTTGAAACCATAATTGGGTTGTGGCCAAATGAAGTAAAAGGTCAGAAACAAGAAGCATGGAGATACAGAAAAACATCTATCCCAATAAGAAACTTCTTCCAACCCTGGAATAATCTTAGGAGCCCTTCTCTGAACCCATTCCAATAAGTCAATATCCTTTTTTAGACAAGGAGGTCAAAATTGTACATAGTACTCCAAGATTATAAATACATTCTAAAATTCTGTTAGCCTTATTACTAGCAACAGAGCACTGTCTTGATGGCTGTAGTGACCTATCAACTACCATACCGAGATACTTATCTGCAGTCATGCTTTTTTGTGGGTAAACATGTGACCCAAGTTATGATAACTCAAATGTATTAAGCTTAAGTCCACAGGCTGTGGAACATATTTGAATTTGAGGTATTGCCTTCTTTGTTCTGTTAACTGTGACCTTTGAATTCAAAACTAAACACTGACTTTCCATAATAGTTATACACAAGTCCCTATTCCTCGTTCCTTGGCTTTTCACTAGTGGGTCAAAATTGGGGGGGGGGGCATGTGCTGCAGCTTTGTATTTCGGGTGTCTACAGTTAGATCTGGCTGGGTTAATGAAGATGCTATCATCTTACACAAAGAATTGTTTGGTTAGTCTTACAAACACATAGAAGATGGCATTTAATTATGACAAGTGTAAAGTCATGCGTATGGGTTATAATAGTATAAACTGCACGTATAATTTAAATGGGAGTCCTCTTAGTTATGTGGATTATGAAAAGAATTTTGAGGTATTTGTTAATGCAACTTGTAGGACTTTATGATAGTGTTCTATTATAAGTGATAATGCTAGTAGAATTTTGGATATACACCTTTTGTTGTGTACCATCAAATGAAATAGCTCTAAATGTAAATGTACTCTACTATGTTATAACACTGTAAATGTACTTTAATTAATTATTAATTGCTACACAAGCATCTACACAGAATTAAGCCAATTACAACACTTCATAATGAAATTTTTGTTAGGTATTAATAAATTAGTTTTCTTTATTTTATGTATAATTTTAGCTTTAAATATATATATTAAGTTCTGATTTTAGCACCATATTTATAGCTTTATACAAACATGGATACAATATGTGTACCAGGTGAAAAGTTTTAACATATTTCAGTCTGAGTTAGAATGATGGACATTTGCTAAAATTTAAAAAATAATAAATGTACCCTTTGAATTAAAAAACACAGTAGGTACGTTCTATTTTCTGATAAAAGTTTTAAATTGTTCTGTCAATATTTGAGCAAATGTTTCGTATCACCACTAAGTGAAGAAATATGAGTACTACTTCTAGATAGAAAGTCTCAAACACTTCACGAGAACAAGTTGAAAGATGTGTGTGTATAACTAAAACCTACACGAAGCTGTTACACATATCTACATATTTTACTCTCTTCAGATAACATATCATATCATTGCTGGGCTGAATGAAAATTTTTATATCTTGAAATAGTACTCATGGTATTTGTTATCCAGTTTATTTTCATATAACAATGCATGTCACCATAAATTGTTAATGGCACAAGTTATTAGTGTATTATAAATTTGAAGCTAAGCAAACCAATATCGTCTTAGACTGGGTAAGTTACAGAAAGTTAGGGCTTGTTGGTATGTTATTGAGAACTTACTGTACAAAAAAAAATTGAAACAAGTGAATTTACGTGATTGTCAAGATAACAGGATATTAAAACCAGGAAACTGTTTTTGAAAATAACGTCTTTGTAGCAGTAGAAGTACTGGAATAATGGCTTAATGTTCTGGGTGGTACTTTTTAAGAGCTCTGTTTAAATATAAATAATTTCACAAGCATGTACTTGGTCCTTTACTTGATAAATTGGATGTTGAAAGCATTGGAATACTTTACTTAACTATTCTTCCATAAAAGCATTCAGTGTACTTGTATAAACTGTAACTCTTGAATTTGCTGATTGGAACTTATAAACATGACATTTGATAGCACAATGTTTGTTACTGATGACAGATGTAGATACACACACTTTTACTTAAAAAAAGATTAATAGATGTACTATTGAGCTGTGGTGGTGTATAAAAATAATGAAAATTTAGTATGAGTAGAAAAAATATAGGTACACAAAAGTAAAATTTTCAAAACTTCCAAAAAAGTAATGAAATCATATGTATATATATTTGATTTAATTAAAATATAAACAAATTACTGGTTTGCAGAAATAATGTCATTATAAAAACATAATCCTTGTTATTAGTGATATGAATAGTAGTTATGTGATTTTGATTTAACTATGTTATCCTAGATTATATCTTATAAACACCATCCACTAATTTGAAGAAGTATTTAAAAAATCTTTCTTATTTATAACTTATTTTATAAAAGTTTTAAGAGATCTAGCTCGTCAGCACATGTCACTTAATCAGTGAAATCCATACAGGAAAAAGTATTAACCCTAAAATGATGTAATATCATAGATTATGTTTATTTTGGGTGTTTGTGATTGGCAGTTTAGATAGTATTGGTGCATACATTGTCATTATGTTGCTAACAGCATTTTATTAAGTTTTTAATCAAGTTAATTCCTTTTTTAGGAAAAAGATGTAAATTTCTTTCATGACATTATTGTTTAAATTTTTTTTGTAATAAGTATATATATTATGTGCTAAGAAGTTTACACAATTTGAGTTGAAAAAACAACTTTTAAAAAGTGTTATTTGAGCTAAATCAAACCTTGAAAACTACTAGAACAGTACATTCTGAAAACAACTTATTTACCACAGATTAAAATGAAATTTATTAAGTAATCTGCATTTTTTTTTAACCCTTTTACTATGTTGGGTCATAGGGCTAACAGCAAAATATATATTTCTGTGTGCATTGTGTGGTAGTATCTTCTGCATATACTAACCTTTCCCTATATCCCTGAACAAATGTATTTGCCTTGGCTATGCAAATAATGCATTCCAGGGGAATTTCATAGTTTTCTGAAAGTTATGTCTTGTGTAGGTCATGACAAAGTCATGTGACTACCACACATCTCAGCAGGTTAACGTGCTTTCAGAGAAGTTTTGGGATACATCCTGGGGCTTTTCCAACATTCATGCTTTAATACTGCCTCTGTAAATCACCGTTTATAAAGGGAAAGTAGACTAGACTTTATCTTATTTACGGGAAAAAAGTGACATTTTCCTTTCTGCTTGTTTCATTACATCACTTTACTTTGCTGCTTGAAGTGGCTCATTTTCAAGTTTGTGTGGTTTCACATTGCTAAAGGTTGAAGAGCAGCCAAGTGGCAAGTATACCCAGTCCTCTTCCAATTAAACTGAGACCACCTTTTTTTTTATGTGGTCTCATTTCATTTGGTTTAATTCATATCTAGGGGAGATTCCTAGTTATTAGAGGTTTCATTTACACCTCCAGGTGAACCAAACTGCACTTCAATCACATCAAATAGTCAAACAAGCTAGATGTAAAAGTACCTTTTGTTTTCACATTCCTT
>NW_013666906.1:176320-188977 GCF_000517525.1 Limulus polyphemus | reverse complement strand
GAGCACCTTTCACACCTTTAGCTCTAAGGATATGTATGCTAGTTGATTACCTTCAGACATACAATTCTAGGGTTTGACAGATTGAGCACCTTTCACACCTTTAGCTCTAAGGATATGTATGCTAGTAGATTACCTTCAGACATACAATTCTCAGAAAATTCTGAGAGTATAGACTGTCAATCTCTTGTTCAAATCAAGTTGTTCTGGTACTGTGCTGTACATTGAATGTGTAATGTTCTTCAATAACATTTACAGTACAAGTTTGTTTTGTCATGGTTCTACTAATACTTAACCACTATATTTCATGATCTTTCTGTGTTTATCTTTTCTCATTAGACTGCAACATTGACGGGATTTCCTGTGTCTAAAGGAGAATGCCTTTGTTTACCTATCAGCTATTTCAGCTGGATGTGCATTTTCTCCCATGAGTAGTATATAAATCCTCTTGATTTTTCATTACCATTTAATATAAATGCTTTGGTCCAACAGTGACTGAACTTTTTGCAGCAACTCTAATTCAAATGCTTTTGTGCTGTATTCCTGAGCCATGGATTGCAGTGAGGTTCCATTCATAAACCTTTTCACCAGCAGCAGAAGTCCAACTTCTAGGAGAGGACTTCTCCTGAATATGACTACTCCCTGAGGTGGTCCTCTTCAGTGACCAACTTTCCCTCTAGGTTGTACATCCTTCTTGTTGTAGAAAATGACATTTCAAAACAAAGAGGTAAATAGGTATTTTTAAACATTACAACCAAAGAATTCACATTGAGGGTAATACACATTCCAGTGATTATCAGCAAAGTCCATAATAAACCAATATCCTGTGACCATGGCACCAAAATTTCTTGTTACCTATGTACCCTGTGGTATATTCAGGCAAAATAAATATAGATTTGCGATTTTCTAAAGAATTAATGGACAGAATGTAAAACACAATGACAACAGTATTCTTTATTACCTAAGACCAAAACGCAGTATGTGTTCTTGCTTAAGATGGGATGTTGCTTCTTCAAGAAGTTTCTGTTTGAAGACCAGCTCAAGACTAACTAAATGAAAGGTTTCCACTTAAAGTGAAACCTTTTATTATTTACCTAGTATCAGTGTGCTATGTGATGGGTCATTCTCATTCCTTATTGGTAGGGCCATGATCTCTAGTTGTTATCTGTACAGCCAGTGAAGACATTACTCTTGAAGCCCTGAAACAATGTTGCTTTAAGCAACGTTCTCCATGAGCAATAACAGGTATCACCTACTTTGAAAATTACAAAGGTAAGTTGATACAACCTGAACTTAATGTTTTTTTATCATGTTTTATGTGGAAACCTCTTCATATACTGAACAAAGAATAAATTCAGAATACATATTAATACTATGGAAAGATAAAACTACAGGTTATTCCTGTATTACCCATTCATGGTATTGATTATGAGTCACTGACTCTCTGGACTTAATTGTAGATGATTAAAATCAGGTTTGGGTTAATTTTTCCCATAAAAATATTCCCTTTTCTACAGACTTCTTAGGTTCCATGCCAGGTTTTACCAAATGCTATGTTATAGTCTACTTGGTCATTGTTCTTTTTCTATGAAGTTTATCAGTCAGGAAGCCTTTTCAAAGTCTAGTGGAACTGTGAAACTGGGTTAACCAATAATTACCAAGAAAAAAGTTATAAGAAATCATAATAGTACAAGTTAGAAGTTTTAAAACTTAAGTGAGGAGATATCCTGCAAAGTGCACCAATCAGTTCCAAGGATGACAACCAGAAAGAGATGAGAAAGTCCATATCAGAAAAACCAAAGGTAAGACAAATATAAAATAACTTTGATGCAAGAAAAAATACAGTGCAGTGATTCAATGGATTTAGTAGGATAGGTTTCATCTGCTGTGGTCCATGGACATTCTTCAGTTCTTTTGGCTACTTTTCCGATTGTCTTGGTGAGTACTTTTATTAATTAAGTCACCAAACATGTGTAAGATAGCAGGATTAGGGTGTTCCACAGCACCTCTGCCTCCCACTAGAATTTGAGGTGGTCAAGGAAGTTAAAGGCTCTCACTCTGTTATATGCATTTCAGTATAACCCTTTTGATATGTAGAATATACATACTATATGAAGATAACATAAACCCTCTTAAAGACAGAGTGGATCTCCATTTTAATTGTAATGCACTTCCTTTTTTTAAAAAAAAACATGCAAAAGCAGGCTGCATAATTGTGGGATATAACTTCAGATTGATAACTAGATGTAACTAGAGAAAAATGTACTGTAAAATTTGTATTATATTATATATGTGTGTGTGTGTGTGTTATATACTGCTTTAAACTTGAAGTTACATTTTGTGTGCAAAAACAGAAAGTTAGGATTTTTAATGACCTAATATTTGTCTTTTGAGATTTTACATAATTTACTGATATCAGTAAATTTATATTGATTGTTTCATTGCAGTGGCCGCTTGACCTCTCCAAGGTGGAAGACCTTCAAAGGATTAAAGTTAAGTCTGAAGAACAAAATCAGATTAAATAACATCATATGGAGAGCATGGCATATACAGTGTAAGTTGATTGGCATTTTACGTACATGTGTATTAGGCATGTAAATACGCATGACCTCCGGTTTACTTAAATGGTTAGAAAAGATTTATAGTAGTTGTGAGTGTAGTGAACCAACAGTGAGATATAGTAGAAAAATGTACCCTTGAAAGATGCTAGGAATATTACATTTTAATTACAACATCAGATTGTGCAACATTATGACATCTGTTATAATAAGGTTATTGACGATTTAAAGAATATAAGTAGTAGTATTTGTAATTTAATATTACCATTTAGTTAAGTGCATGTTGGATACTTTCTATGTTGATAAAGTGAGTGAAATAGGGAGGGATTTAATTTTGTTCTGGTGGTAATTATTTCATATCTTATTGATTTATTATTGTGTATTCAAAAAATGGATGATACCTAGAAGATATCATACTAATGTATTCTTGACATATTTTTAAGGGGGTCAGGAAGAAAGTTAAACTTGTTGGCTTGTTTATATTCAAGAGTTAAAAATCAGTGCTTAAACTGTGTCAAAGACTTGTTTAATGAAGATTAATTCACCAGAACTTTGCCTTTATTATTTTTCTACAGAATTTCAAATCTTTATTTAAGATTTTGACCATGCTGTAGCTGGATTTGTTTTGGTAATTTAAAAAACCTAAGCAGTAAATATCATAGAAAAGCAATATGTATTTATTTAAGATATTTTTAACGATGAACAAGTGAAGAGGTAGGGGAAGGGGAGCACCAAATAAATTTTCTACACTCATTAGTTTGTCTAATGTACATCTATGTGAACATTTGACTTTTTTTGTACACAGTAGAACCTTAGTGCATACTTCACAAAGGAATTGAGTTTATGCTTTGTGCACAAACATATTCGTTTATCAGAAACAGGTTATATAAGCTGTATTTTTCTACATTTAGTAGTTCATTGGTACATAATACCAAAGGTTTGGATATGTACTTGAACAGTTGATGAAAAATTTCATAGTAAATAACCTTGTAACCTGAATTCGAGCAACTATTTCATGAATATTTATGTTCTTATTTAAGAATTCTTCTCGGTTGTGTATTTGTTTATATACTGAGTAGCCATAAAGTATGTTGGCCACTTGCCAGTGCCATATCACAATGTGCCCCGAGGTATTGCCAGTGACTTTGCATTAAATTGTGTCCTTCATCATGAATAGTTATTGAATTACAAACTGGTAAACTGAACTTTGATGTGACCCCCATAACCAGTAATCTTTTGGGTCAAGATTTGCCTTCTCATGTCATACTAAAATTCCTTGTAGTTAGCATCCAAATGATTTCAGCATTTTTTCTTCTTTGAATAATCATGAATTATGGCTACAATTACGCTCCCTGGTGGCAAAATGTATTTATTAATTTTTATTTCTCATATGCAAATAATAGTGTTCTGAGATTTTCAACCTCATACTTTGTGCCATTTCACAGCTGTGACAAAGCAAAATGACTAAAGGACTTTATAACCACCCTGCATATGCAAAACATGTTTCATTTCTTGGTCCAACTTCAAAAAGCCTGATATAGTCTGGTTTACTAATTCTAACTGGCTGCCACAGTGAAAGCTTTATTGAGAACAGCTAATAAAAAAAAAGTGATCATAAAGGCAAGTAAAAACTAGTAGTAGCTGTTCTTCAGCACGACTATATAAATCTTACTTGTGAGGTTTAACTTGTTTATGTAAAGTAATCACATTTTTTAAATTGATTGTAAATACAATTCGTAAAACATTCTGGAGATAAATGAGGCTATTGTATGAGTATTGGAGGAATTTTTTTTTGGGGGGTGCAGGTCATGGATTATATAAACGTATATGATAGTACTTTAACTTTAAACAAATTAAAAACTAGTCTCTTTTTTTTCTTTTCATTAATATTTGCTAGAAACTACTGCAAAATGTTGTGTGATAGCTACCAGGTTTAATGTGGATACTTCGAGCTGATTTGTTTGCTATTTTATTGAAGTCCAAAAAAGAGGTTTTGTTTAGATTACCTATTGTCTTGAAAGAAACTTCTGACACTAAATAAAAGCATGGATGCACTAAAAATTGTAGCAGGAAATAGAACTGAAGAATATTATCCTCTACCAAACTATTATACACTTTATCTGGAATTATGTATTAACAAATTATCAGTGTGAATGCTACACAGCTAGATAAGACTGTAAAGATAAAATCTTGAGACTGGTCATGGGATGTACTTCAGTCTATGTTACACCTCATAGGCTTCAGTAGAATTGCAGAGCATCAACAACACTTATAACAATATTCTTCTTTAGGTCCTTGCAGTGTAAAGACCATGCTTTCCACCATTGAGCCACTACCCATTTAGGTTGGGTCATTCCAATCCTTGCAGTATAAAGACCATGCTTTCCACCATTGAGCCACTACCCATTTAGGTTGGGTCATTCCAATCCTTGCAGTATAAAGACCATGCTTTCCACCACTGAGCCACCACCCATTTAGGTTGGGTTATTCCAATCCTTGCAGTGTAAAGACCATGCTTTCCACCATTGAGCCACTGGCCATTTAAGTTGAGTCATTCCAATCCTTGCAGTGTAAAGACCATGCTTTCCACCATTGAGCCACTGCCCATTTAAGTTGAGTCATTCCAATCCTTGTAATGTAAAGACCATGCTTTCCACCATTGAGCCACTGCCCATTTAGGTTGGGTCATTCCAATCCTTGCAGTGTAAAGACCATGCTTTGCACCATTGAGCCACTGCCCATTTAGGTTGGATTATTCCAACTAAGGAGACAGTAACGTAAAATACATCCACCATTGAGATAATTTGTCACCACCAGATCTCAGACATCCTCCCATGTGAAATGAACATATGGTGCCACTGGGGTCTGTTGAAATTGACCAAGACAGAAATTGTAGAGCAGAGGGTGAAGCACAAAAAAACTATCAACACCTATCTAAAAACCATGGACACTCTCCGGTCATCATAGCCACAGATGGTTTCAACACCATATACAGTGAGAGAGCTAGTTGGGCATTTTTCACCTTATAGAGGAACAACATTCTGCACATGGCCACTGCAGGGGAGGGGGTGGGATTATTTTTTATTCATTCAGTATATGTATATGAATTATCTATTCAATTCACAATTTCACACTACTTTGCCCCCCCAACTCTGAAAAATATTGCCCCTCCCTGGAATAATTTTTGCAGATGCCTCTGATTCGGCATTAGGCTGTTGGAGCATTCAAGCTTCCTACAAACAGTAGAAAGATGAAAATGAGACTGTTGAAGAACAAAATACCATACAATGTAGCTAGGAAAAGCAAAATATGGAGAATCAGTAGGATAGTATATAGCAAAAAGGCTACTCGTAACCTCAAGAAATTAACTCACTTCTACCTCCTGTGAGACAGCCAGTCTCCAGTGAGGGGTTGGTGCTCATTAGCATAATCCATGGGATTGTTTCCCACTACTCAACTTAAAGCCTAAGTAGAAGTTAATAGTACTGTTTTAATTATGCTGAAATATCCTGACTATACTGAGTTTTAGAATCATTTATATTTGTAGTATATAAATATGTCTCATATGTAGAAGCTTAAAGTAAACGTTTGTGAATTAATTTGGCAAATTTATCAAATCTGAATTTGGGGATATTTTAACATGCTTTGCTGTGAGGCTTAAGTCCTGTGAAAGATCTAGGAAATGCTGTAAAATTTTGCCGTAGGAAGTAGTTTTTGAGTGGTCAGGTCATTGCCACAGCTAAACAATGTGACACATGATGAGTGAAAAATACACTATCAGCATGTAAAGCATGCCATTTTTAGGGGGTCTGGAGGCATGCCCCCAAAAGTTTTTTTGAAAATTTAATGCTATGAGATTGAATATTGAGCCATTTTAACTACAAATACTGCATACACACAACGTAATGAATTAAACGAAGCAAGTTTTAATACATAAGTTGTAGCTATACATGCCATGAGAAAATGTGGTCAAGCCATGGCCTGATTGTCGTTACCACTTCCTACAGCCCTGGTAGAATATTGTGCCAAATAACATTCTATAATGTTTGTGGCTTGGCAAAGACCATCTTGCAAGGCACCAAGAGAGGGAAAAGAAGAAGAGGTGGGAAAACAACATCAAAAAGTGAACATGCCTGAAGTTCGTCAACTCCCAGAGGGCGGTGGAAACTAGGAAAGATGGAGAGAGCTGGTTGTAAAGTTGTCAGTGGTGCCTCAATGAACCTGAGGGTTAAGGGACAAACTCTTTCAATGTCGATTATTTTTAGTGTGACACACCCACATAGTAACAGTTGGATGAGGATTGGTTCACACAACATTACCAAACTTTGTAACAACTAAGGTTGAACTGGTCTATGTATACATGGCAAAAGGCACACCCTCTCAGAAACCAGCTCCTCCTTTACTTCTAGATGTTAGGTTGTACCAGAAACCAATCACGTATAGCAAGTTTGGATCTTGGTAATTTATTTATGATTTACTTATAGATTCATATTTGTTTAGATTATAGTGTACTTCTATATTGTAAAATATAAATAGAATTTCATGCTAAAATAATATAATAAAAAAACAACACAAGTCACAATATTGTTGAAAGCATGAATATATTAAAACAAAACTCACATGTATTTTTTTGCATCTTGAGGATTTGAATATTTTATTGATATTGATATATTTATGCTTTTAACAAAATTGTTATGTGTTTTTGTGTGTGTGTGTTAACTTTCATATTCCACATGACATCACATTAAAATGAAATCTCTTTACTTTTATAACATATTATATAATTGTAATTGGTCTTTAAAATTTTTTTATGTGAACAGAAATTTAGTATTAAGTTCTGGGCTGTTGATAACTATAGGTAACAACATAGTAGAATGGTGTAACAGGAATAGGACGTGTTTTATGTGGTTAGTAAAGATAAAAGGGATTAATTTGTACATACTTGTATTTCTCTTGAACAGGATAATGTGAACTGTTGATTAGAAAACTGTATATATCTACATTACTTTTAGTCATGTAGGTGGCATATCTTTGGTAATTTTTTTATTTCATTGATGATTACTTTTTAATATTACAACGAAGATGCTTGCATAGTTTCACATTTAAATTACATCATCATAGTTATTATTGGAAGGAGACATTAGTTATTTTTAATTTTATTCAGGAAATACAAGATATTTGTAGTTATTATTGGAAAGAGACATTAGTTATTTTTAATTTTATTCAGGAAATACAAGATATTTGTAGTTATTATTGGAAAGAGACATTAATTATTTTTAATTTTATTCAGGAAATACAAAATATTTGTAGTTATTATTGGAAGGAGACATTAGTTATTTTTAATTTTATTCAGGAAATACAAGATATTTGTGAGTTTTTCACATTTCCTTCTTCATCATCTCTCGTTTTCTCTTCTAGTGTGAAAATCAGTTATCAAAGTTTTGATATTATGTGTGTATGTCATACTTAATTGGATATTTTCATTCATAGATTAATTTTATTTATGAAAAATGCAGTTTTTCAATATAGCTTTTATAAAACAAGTTGTGCTTCCTTTGAGTCAAGAGAATATGTCTTGTTTTCAGAACACGGTTACATGCATCACAAAAGTGTTTTACCATATTAAGGTATTTTTGCCACAGAGAATAACTTTTAGGTCATGTTGATCAAATACAGAATGTATGTAAAAGTATTTTGTGTGTGACAAGAAAACTTCACCATATTATCCCGTAGTCGTAGTAGCTCTATTTTTCTCATTTGAACCATTCAATAGTAAACTGTGTTCTAAATATCACTGTTGGTGTGATTTATTTTTTCCTTTTTCTTCACAATGATACATTCACAGTTGAATTTAAAAAGTTCAGGGAATTTAACACTTTTTATCTAAACTTCAAAAACAAATAAATTGTAAATAAAACTTGCATATTAAGAAACAAATGTATTTGATCTAATTATCGTGTGTGCAAGGTATATATATATATATATATATATTTCACAGTTTTAAATCTTGGTAGTCAGTAAAAGAATCTTGTATTGAGAAGACAACCCAACACTTGATAAAAGAGCTTATTTGAAGAACATACTAAATTTCAAGCTCATTTCATAGAAAAAAATAAAGTAACGTAGTAAGAAAATTAGGTTTAAAGTCAAGATACATGTGCAGCAGTATTTTTATAACCAAAGCAAGTAAACAAATATTTATAGATGAATAGAGTACTGTTTTTGTAAGTCTTCCTGAAACGTACAAAATAGTAGACTAATCAAAATTTAGAGTAGGAATATCTGTGAAGTCAAACCAACAATTTGTTTTTAATTTAGTCTTAGGAAAAAGGAAACCTGCAGTGTGCCAGTTTGCCTCTCCATTAGACGGGGAAACCCACAATAAACCAGAGGTAAGGATTCTGTGGCGTAATTAACGTCTCGATTTAAGAGTAACCACAGTAAGCAGAGAAAGCGTGTGAGAACTTATCAAGGAATTTCAAAAGGAACTTAAAGATTATTTTCATTCCATTTTATAATCTTGTAAAATTTTATACGTTGGAGAAAATCTGTTAAAAAAATGTGTCTGCATGTTTACATACAAATAAGTGCACATGTTGTAATATTATTACAGTAGACTTCAAAATAAACATCTGTGGTCATTTTGTATAGAAAGGAATGTAGCGCCTGGAATTTAAAGATCAGACTCAAGTCCGAGTTGCTTTTCTTATGTGGGTATAACCGTGTGAGTTGTTACTTACAAATAATTTGTGCTGTCAGTAGATACACTTAATTTTCTTACACAAAACAAGATGTTTGGAATGGATTCCTACATCTGAATTGTACTGTTAATTATAAAGATGTAGATTACTTGAACATTGAAATATTGTATCCGTAGTAATTCTCTGGATCGCAGGTTTTCATATAGTTAGTGTCAGTAAACAGATGAATGTGTTTTAGGTTATAAATAAAACTTATCATGTAAAGAAATTTGTCATAATTACTTGTATGTTTGTGAATAATTTTTCATAAATTTTATTTTGAATTATATACTTTATCTAGTAGGCTTGTGGACTGTGTTTTGATTTTATCTTGTATGTTTGTAAGCATTATATAGATTTTGTTTCATCTTTTACATTTGTGGACCTATTTAGTAGATTTTGTTTTAATATTTTAAAAGCATGTATCTTATAAAGAAGTCTATCAATAAACATTTCAAAATGTGTACACATGACAACTAAACATATTACATTATTGTTTAATGATTAAAGTTACATTGAAAATGTGAGCTGAATTCATAATTACATTAAAAGGAGTTGATTGGTAATGTGTCCCTAAGTGTATTTCCACTATTACAGGAGCAGTAAAGCTGAAGGATTGAATTTTATTGACTGATTTGCTAACGTGTTTCTAGTATTGTGCTGTTTTTTTTTCAAATAAAGTGGAATGAAAGAATGTTATTTTGACTCAAATACTGCTTTTATATATGATCGAACAAGTGAAGTTTATCTGTGAAAGTGAACTAGCTGATGAAGAGCTTTGATGGACAATCTTCCTGGTGGATTTCATCAAGCAGTTTGTCTATAAAACTTTTCCTTAGCTAGATCACCTATGGTGGATGTCAGCTTTTTTAAACATGTTATACCATTGAATGAATTTGCTTATCAGGTTGTATCAAACGTATGTGGTTTAGTCTATAGTTTACTGGATTTTTTAAAGTAGACAAAAAACTTTTTACTACTATTATTCAGAGCCTGATCATCCAGATAAAGTTAATAAAAATTTTTTGAATAAATGCACTTAATGGTTAATATATATATATTTTCATAAAAAAATTTTAATAAATGCACTTAATGGTTAATATATATATATATTTTCATAAAAAAATTTTACGTTATTAATGACCATTTGGTTCTACTAAATATTACCTATCATATGAGTAGTTGATTGTTTATAATTAAGCACAAAGCTACACAATGGGCTATCAAAACTCGATTTCTAGTGTTGTAAGTCCGCAGACGTGCTGCTGAGCAGTTGAACTAGGTCAATATCACAGTGGTTTAAAACCTGTACCACAAATGAAACAGATATTTTTTAAACTTTTGATGATTAAAGGGAAAATTATACTTGAAATAATTCCTCTTTCAGTGTTATAGTAATTGTAGTTACACCAAAGTAATTATGCATATAGGTAGATGGGTAGCTGAAATTGTTTTTCATCCATTATGCTAGGATTATAATGACCTTAGATGAAATCACAATTAAAATAAAGATCGTATATACTTGCTCTTCAAAAATAGGCACCATTTTCAGGTCAACTATTGTGTAGCTTGTATGCACATTTGATAAGTTAACGTTTGTTACAGTAAGAAATGAAAATTTAAGTAATGTTTACATTTCTAGTGATTTTCGTTTAAAGTGTTATTATCGTGTATGCACGAGCGTGGATATGTGTTTTATTATTTTAGTGTTTTTTTTTATCTTTAAGTTTTATGGTAAATGTATGCACAAGTGTGGATATGTGTTTATTGTGTAGGCTATTGTATTGGAAGGGAAATACTGGAAAAGAAAACTAAGCACAATTACATCAGAGTACAAAAAGGGGCGATTGTTCTGTTGGGAAAAGATTCGTGCAAAAAACTCAGAAATTTCTGACTTGGTAAGTGTTATTGCACTCACCTCTCTGTTTCATAAAAATGGCCTTATACACAGTTTTACAAAAGGAGAAGTATGTTGTTGTTCTTCATAATAAATTGTAATAAGTTTAAAACATTTTAACCCTGTATTCATGGCTAGCAACTACTTGGGAATGGCCTCTTTTATAGTGAAAACTGTTACTTGGGGGGGGGGGGATGTAAAATATTTCATAATACTGGGAAATTAGATTTTCATATAAACTTTCTCATTCTGTAAAGAAGTGATACAAGTTTTTGTTTTTTGTATGTTATTGCCAACTGGAGCTGGGTGATTAGTGGAATTTGGTAGTCAATTAATATACAGGAGTAAATATTCTTCCAAACTAATGTTCGAAATGTACAGGAATAATTCTGAGATTTTGAAAATTTGAGAAGAATTTTTGGTCATGGTAAAAGAAGAAAAATGGTGAAGGGTGAAAACAATGAAGAAAAGGAGAAGGAAAAAATTAGACAGAAATGTAAAAGAGATAACAGAAAAATATGGAAAGGAAACTGTATTGAATATTTGGATTTTATCACTGAATCCAGGTTCTTTTTTTTTTTTTTGGCACTGTTATCAAAGTGTCAGACACTGAAAAAATAAGGAAGAAGCTTAGGAGCTTGGATTGAAGGGAAAATTAATTTTTTGCAAGAATGTTTACCCCTGTTCAGATGTAGTAATTATTCTTTCTTGTACTCTTTATCATAGAAAATGTTTTTTGAAAAAGTACTGGAAAAAGTGAAAACTTAATTAATTCATACACTGTAGTTAGGTGAACAAGAAAACGATTTACTGAAATAAAATTTCAATAAACAGCACGTACTTTGACATTTTCTCCAGCTAATATACAGTACTATATTGTAATGTATTCTGGAAAAAAAAATGAAGTTATTCCAGTGTTTCTATAACTTAGTTTATGATATTAAATGTTTGAAAACTAAACATCTAGAAACAGAGAAATGGATAAATACCTTCACAGATAATAAATGTCTTGTTTGGAATTGACTGAGAAACCTAAAGATGCTGTTTACTTCCGCTATGTAGATGATACATTTGCCATTTTTAAAACTGAACAGGAATGCGAGTGTTTCTTACAAGACCTAAACTTGTTACACTCGGCTCTCAAATTTACTTTCGAAAAGAAACAACATAACTCTTTACTGTTCCCAGACATCTTAGTTGAAAAAATTTTCTCACCAGTATATACAGAAAACCTACCTTTACAGGACAAAACACACGATGGGATTCTTTCAGTCCTAAAAGTCGCAAAACGAACCTTATTGCTACTTTAGTCCATCGCTCTAGTTATCTGTTCAAAATCTAAACTAGATTTCGATTTGAAGACAATTAAAACTAATTTACTAGAAAATGGGTATCCAGAAAATGTCATCAATCAAATTACTTCAAGGAAAATTGCGAGGTTCCCAACTGCCCCAAAATGTGGTCC
>NW_013666906.1:161114-175251 GCF_000517525.1 Limulus polyphemus | reverse complement strand
ATGCGATACCTACCACGCAGAAAAGTACGGTTATTTATGAATTCTCGTGCCACTGCGAATGTCGTAGGTCACACTTCACAAAGATTGCAGGATAGAATTAAACAACATGTACCCACATCCATAAGAAATAAGAGTGTGAAAGAAAAGAATTTACCAGGTCGCTCCTGTAAAACAAAAGTTCTGTCACCAAAATGTGAATTGGCGATTGGCCAGCATTTACTAGTGAACCCGACTTGTGCTGACAACTACACAGATAGCAGGTTTAAAATTATTGCAAATGGTCTGTCAACCTTTCATCTCTATATTTTGGAAGCCACCTTTATTAAAACACATAAACCTTTCCTTTGCCGCCAAAAAGAATTCCTATACAATCTACACATCCTTCAATAGGCCTGTAATATTTCCTGATTGGCTTAACGACATGCCAATCAGTAATTGCCTTTACTGGCCTACATTGATCTGACTCATTTTATAAGCTGTACTATTTCCTATAAATGATTTTCCAGACTGTTCTGCTATGATTAGTGTCTGGCGAAAAGCTTCAGCAGATGTTTCCTTTTCAACATCTCAACCAACAATTGGTCCAGTTATCAACGCTATTTTCAAGTTTTGAACAACTCAACTTTCAAGATCTACACATCTACATGTGCCGATGTTTCAGTTTATCAACGTTATATTTTAAGATCTCTGCAAGAACTCAGCTAACAGATGTATCTGCATATAAAAGCTATCTTCAAGTTATTATTTTTGTTCTGTGTGATTAATACAATAATCAGAAGTTGAAATAAGATTCTGCATTTGACAATTTTCAATCACATCTGAAAAGAAAGAGGTAAAATTTTAGGTTTTGATTGTTAAGATTCCACCGTACAATTTTGATTGAAAAGTTCAATGATTCAATATGCTTGTTAGAATTAAACTAAACATGTTTTAAATGACTTAGTAATAACATTAAAACTAGAAAGTATGGTAATATGAATACCTTTAACTTAGATATTGAAGAAAAAGTAAATGTAACTGATAAATTATAGACCATTACATCGTGAAATATTGTAAGTGAAGAACACTAAACATTCATAAAATGTTTTTTTGGTGTTTGTCTTTTTTTCGATTGCACTTGTGTAAAATATAAATGTGAACTAAACAGAATGTATAAAACCATTTGTTTTTTTTCCAATTTATTTGAATAATGTTTAAATACCATAAAAAAACATATGGTATAAAGAAATAAAACATATTATATCTCATTTAAAATTTAAGCTGGGTTTGAAAATTACACACAATTTGGATAATTTGTTACAGAAATGATTAGCCAAACTTTTTTTTTCAAATTTGAAAGTTATTACAAAATTTTATATCTTTAAATACACGTTTCCTTTTTATGTGTCCAACTCTCAAAAATCAGTCTCAAATTCCTATTCTCTGGACAATTTTTGTATTAAGAACAGTCCAAAAACTGTATGTGATGACATGTTTAAGACTGTTAAAAGTGTTCTATTGCTTACTTGAAATGATGCCTAGTTATACCATTGCTGCATATGCAGTTGGAAAACATTTAGCATCAAAGCTTAATCATTTTAATTTACTGGCAGATACCTAGTCAACAAACAAAATAATTCATTAAATTCTCTGAGGAAGATGAAGTATTTAGTCTGTAGGATTATTGTGAAGTATTCGATGTATTTAACAATTTTAATCAGTTTTATTGTTGTTTATTACTATCGTTTGGTTTTAGTATACTGCTTATAAGTTCATAAACCTATTATAATGAATATGAAGTCATTACACATTACATTTTAATTTTATTTCAGTCAAAATCTTACAATATTGTTTATTAAAATCCATAACTCCTTATAATTCCAGCATATACTGCTGCTTTTTTAGCATTTTGTTTTGATAAATGAGAAAAAATGATTTTCTTCTGAATAGACATTGCGGCTGAAATAGATGCATTTTTGATTATCTAATTGACAGACTAACAGTTTATTGATAAATGATCATCTAGCAAACAGTAGCTTAAAAGTTACTCATTTGTTTCAGTAATTTATATTATTCCATCGATAAAGTATTCACTAGGACTGATTTATAGGTTTATTTTACTTTTTTTAGATTATTCTAATTTCGCCGATCTGTATTAAAAGTTTAAAATCATCATCATTTGTGTTTCTACCTAGTAATGGTTATAACTTCATTACAGTATGTAAGCTGAGCCTTTGTATGTACAAACACTAAAGTTGTATACCTGTATACATATACTCATTATTTTAATTTTCAGTGCTAAAAGAATAGTCATGATTTTTAGACTACTGTTTTCAGTGTATTCGAAGAAAATGGTAAAGTAGATCACAAGTACGGTAGATTCTTAGACTTTAAAGACATTTTACATAAAGAGCTATGTTTGCAATTTCAGTCATGTGTAAAATCATTATAACATTAAGCCTAATGCAAAATGTTTATAATTGTAGTGAATATTTCAATATAAATAGATGTGAAATACATACCATTTTTTTTAATCAAAGTGTAGTATTTAATCAGTTTTTAACAAAAAAAATTCTTGTTATTGCTAGCCAATTTGTGCTATTGACCTGCAGTTTGTAAACAAAAACATAACTTCAGATTTCATCAGATGTTAAAATTGAAGATAAATTGATACTTTTTTCCCCTTTGAATATTTGTTTTTTGATACAGTACTTAATCAACATAACTGAAGTTATTTGAATGTTTAAATATTTTGTGTTTGCTTATTTATGTACAGTTGCTGAATACAACCCTAATTGTCACATTGAAAGTCAACCTTTAGCAGAATAATTATGATGTTTCATGGCTACAGTGGTTACTGTATCATTTAGACTGATCTTTAACTTTTTTACATGTAATTGTTCTCGGAATGACTGTTATAGCCTTCTTATGTACAGATACTTCTGGTGCACTTCATTCAAGTAACTTTTGTTTTTAAGACAATTTCTGAAAACAAATCTTTACATACAAAGTGAATTATTAGAAGTAAATACTTGAAATTGGTAACTGATCTCAACTTTGTATCGTATCTTAAGTAGACACCAGAATCAGTTGAGGTTATTCTTCATCAAAAACCAACAATTTATATATCTTTTAACCAAGAGCTCCTCTGATTCATTGTACCTTATTTTAAGTTTACTACAGGTAATTTTAGAATATGTCATAACTGTCACCTTACTTGCACAAATGTGGTGATAGATATTATTTATTACTTACAAGATGTGGGAGTCACTAAAGTGTGCAGTCCTATATGTGTTAAACACAATATATTTTCAATGTTAATTGCATCAGAAATACTTCAAAAATGGCCTGGCATGGACAGGTGGTTAGGGCGCTCGACTCGCAATCTGCGGGTCGCAGGTTCGAATCCCAGTCACACCAAACATACTCGCCCTTTCAGCCATGGGGGCATTATAATGTGATGGTCAATCCCATGATTCGTTGGTAAAAGAGTAGCCCCAAGAGTTGGCGGTGGATGGTGATGATTAGCTGCCTCTGTATTTACCCATGGGACGGTGACAGCGTCTGATAACATTTATGACTCCTTGGCTGAAAACTAATCCAAACCATGTTATTATCCACCTTTTATAAATAGACTAGAAATTTTATAATGTATGGTGATAATTATTAAGACATCATGAAAATAATTCCAACAGAATAATATAATATCTCATAAAGCTGCAAAATGTATCATGTTGGCTTGAGTGAGTTGTTTTATCCATCTAATTGTGTTTTTTTTATTTGATAGTTTTAAAGACAAAACTAGGAACTTTGTCATCAAGAGCTGTTCTTTTATCAGAGTGTTTAAAGTTGATTTAATTAGACATATTCCATTTCAGAGGCATGCACTGTTTTTGAAGATATTTTTGGTGGTGATTGTTAGCCCTAACTGTTCTTATGTTGTTATAGTATTATAGTTTAAGATATTTATTAATTGTGTATAAAATGTTTAATTTCAGTTTAACCCTTATCTCGTATATTAGACTAACTCAAATTATTTGTAGAATAACCATGTTAGCATTGTATTTATTCCCTTGTTGTAAAAATAATAGTGACTTCTCTTTCAGGCAGCAATGGAGGCTATGGATCTTGATGTCAGGTGGCCATCTCGAGCTTGGGATGGAAGTGCGTGTATGAGCTCTGTGATGGATGATGAATTTCTGATGGATACTTTCAGTGACACTTTGTTCAGCAGTCTCATTCCCAATCAGCCTTTTGATTTCCCCAATCCTCGTGAAATTGGTAATGTTTAAATACAACTTGTGGTAAATGATAGTTTCATTTTAAAGCTGTAATTTCCTGCCTTAAGTTACTTAAGTTTTAACTGTACAGCTCTTTACAAATTTATTGGGAAAATAATTAGGCTTCAGTTTGTGATGATATACGAGTCACTTTATTTTTCTTATATAAAACTATACTACGTATTGCATTTAATTCAGTATAGTTTTTACTTTTATGAATAATTATGAGATACTTATATTCAATTTTAATTTTTTTTCAATAAAATTCTTTATTTCTAACAATAACAAATATTTGCATGATATGATGAGAAGCTAGTTAAAAAGTAACTTTACCTACAGAAGTCCATAGTTGTATCTGCATATGTAGGTAAACGAAACACTTTTTTTTAGGTGTGATATAGCCAAAAGGGTTGGATCAATCTATAGGCCCTAATCTGGCCCTGATAGCCAAAACTCCTTCAAGAGCTAATCTGCTACTAAAATAGTGAGAAAAAAAACTTCCAAAGCAGTTAGGTCTTTGAAACTGAAGCAAAATGAAATCTAAATGTCTGCCCCAACGTTCATCTTTTGTATCTTTCCACTTGAGTAAAGATTTTAACCACTTGCTTAAATATGTATAAGTGTAATATTATTAATACACACTAACAATTGTAGCTTACAGCTAAGAATTACTACTGGTTCATAAAATCAATCATAAACTAAACATTTGAAATAACTGTTTTCCTTTTTAAATTTATTAGTGTATATACTTGTTGTGGTGTTAGTTCATTAGCAAGAGATTAAAGATATTTTATGATGCCAACATAAGATTTTAATTTTTTTTTTTCTTCAGCTGCCAAAGCTGGTAATGCTGATTTCATTCAACCAGGGCTTATCCAACTTCAGCCATCCCTTGATGACATTTATATGGACACATTTGAACCTTTATCAGGTAGGATCTTAATAAACCTGTCTTTGTATATCTGTTAAGCTGGTGTAATGTACACTTTTGAGTTTCTGTGAATTTAGTGTTAAAGATAATTAAGCTCACAGTAATATTTTCACAAAAGTATAACAATTTTTATTAAAAACTAGTATGGTTAAATTATCAAATGAAGACCTGAAAATGAAAAACGTTCTTGATTTAACAGTTTAGATTTAATAAAAATAGGTGTAAACATCACAGGAAGAACACATTTGATTGTTCATACATATACTGATCTATTAGTTTCAACCAAGCTGAGAAATTACACTTGTATTAAATTATATTTCTGTTTGCAGATTTTCTGATGTTCAGATTACCCCCTCTACCAGAGGAAGTGTCAGAGCAGGTACACTCACAAGAAACGACCACGACCTCGGTAGGGACGGAACAGGTATGATGTTTTTTAGTTTAGCATCATGAGGAACTATACATGCGAGAGTGTCTATACAGAAAAAGATATGAGGTTAGAATATACATAATAAGATTTTTTTTTAAGGTTAACTGATGACATATTCTGTTTTATGCAGTATAAAGTTAACAAAAAAAACAACAAAATATATTTATATGTTTAGAACCAAAGAAAAATTGGACTTAAGCTTTTGTTAAACATTTCAATCTCAAAATCTTCAGGGTTGTCGTCCAGAGACTTCGGTGTCCTCTTGTAATGAACAAAGTACTTATGGCCCCAGCAGTGCTGCAAGCTCTGTGTGTTTCCCCCAAGATCTGCCCCTCTTTTCATCAGAAAAAAGATTTCTTCCATCAAAACAGCCAGTAGCTTCTTCTCAGTCTGTGATGTTGGACTCTTTCTTGATGTCACACGAACCTCAACTGATCTCTAGTACATCGGCTGAAAGAGATGTATTGATGGACTCTCCAGAAACTGCACAACAAGATAACCAAACGGTCAGTGAGAAAACTTTTGGTGCTAAAGCAAAATCTAGTATTAGTTCCTCATCACTTTCTGCCTTCATTGATTCAAAGCATTGTGGAGACCTTTTCAGTGTATCACCATCAATCATGTCAACACCACTGACTTTACAGTCATCATCAACTAAAGTGCCTTCCTTGGCTCAAGCTCATACCACTAGTGGCTTCCCTAGGCCATTTCTGAGCCCTTCCATAGGACAACAAACAGTTCCACCTCTAAACTTTACCTCTTGTTCATCCAGTGGTACTTGTAGATATTCTCCCTCTGCTCAGTTAGTGGAGCATACTCATTCTCCAAGTCAGAGCATTAATACCCAGAACCAAGTTGATGCTGTGCTCAATAAAGCTACAAAGATTAAACCAAAGAACATAATAGTAAAGGTTGAGGAAGAAGGTAGAATATCGAACGGAACAACTCGGGTTAGTCAAGACAGTGGAGTTTTTCAACGAAGGCACTCCTTTACTGGAACTCGCATTTTGTGGGACAAAGCACTTCACCCTGACACTGGACAGTCTGTAAACCTGACTTCAATTCAGCCAGGAAACAAATTTGCAATTCCTAGATCACCTGTAAGTATTTCATGGTTAAAATTCTCAGATTTTAATTGTTAAATATATTCATTTTAGAAAACTTTGTAATTTTCTGAAGGAAAACAAAATTAGGAATGCAAACTAATGTAAGCTGCTTAACTAGTCAGCCACCAAATGCTGCAAGTTCTGAGTTTCACTTGAGGCTTCTTCGGGATGTTACTGGGCAAGACTTAAGATAGAGTTCTCAAATACTGCTTTAGTTTTGATATAAACTCTTGAGAAAATTTAGGTTTACAAGTCACATTTTGGCAGAGAGATATTAAGTATTTTACTACTAGTTATAATTGGTTTTATTAAAGTTTTATTATGATAAAGTTTTATATATATGCATACATTTGTGCTACATTTTGTATAATGTCATCTTCCACGTACACAAACTCTTAATATTATGTTTTAAAATATCACCATATGTTAGTGCTTCAATGGTCATTTGAAGAGCATTATTTAAGAAAAGGCTTAATGTAAGTTTCTTGTTGAATGCTTTAGCCTTACAATTATTTGAAGTAACAAAAAATCAGGAACATGAGAAATTATGTCATCAACTGATTATTATACCAAACCTTCAACCACAGAATATAACAATAAGAATCGTTACTGTGACTTTCCTTTCATCTCTCTCTCTGAGCTCTTGTTTCTCAGAGAATAGTGTAAACAAGAAGTCCAAAACATCATTCAGGAAACCAAAAGGTGGCAGCAGTCCATAACAATCTGCAGACAAACTCTTGTTTAGTGTTTTTGAGCTATATAACTTATGATACCATCGTGGAGGAAGGTATTTTCAAAGGTTAATGTAACAATCACTTTTTTTTTTCACAAAGAAGTCATGGTGTATGTTGTGTAGATGTAAGAAAATATAAATAATTTATTTGTTTCGACAGAGGTAATAAGCCAGGAAATTTATCCTCTAGGACTTAAATAAATACAGGTATTATTATTAACAGCATAAGATATTCTACTGATCTGCATATTTGTGACTCTAAAATGAGTAAACTTCTTGGTATTTAACTTTAATTGACTAATTCAAAACCTCATTTTAGTGAATTTTATATAAACATTGACAAGGCATACATGTAAATTTTATTGTTGATATATAAATGTGTAGCTTCAACGATCTGAGCGATCTCGCAGCATATCATCACCTCAGACTGGAAGCCCTAGGCTATTTCCTCAGTTATCCACGCATGCAACTTCCCTCACAAACATCAACATCAGCCCACCTCCCAGTCTCAGTACAATATCTCGCAAGAGATTACCGGACACGACATCCAATAGGAAGCTCCTTCCTGCTGTTACAAGCACAACAGCACTACCACATAATGTGTTAGCACAACTGCTCACCTCACGTAAGTGTAGATTATGTTATTTAAACAGTTTATTCAGTTGAATATTTTGATATATATGTTTTGGTTCTGTTTCTATGTAATGAGTTGTACGAGTGCTACTATAATTTTGATTAGTGTTGTTCTCACATTTTGAATGTTTAGTTTGGTAAATAATACAAATTTTACAAGTTCTATATTTGCCTAAGATTTTTTTGCATAAATATGAAATATTAGAAGTGTTAGAGTGATTGCTTAGAATGTGTGCTAAACTCTATATTCTACATTAATTCATGTTGTATGTGTATGTGAATTTTGTTGACAGATGTGTAGCTGGAGGAACCAAACTTGGTATACATATTTGAGGTATTGTTCGGGGTGTTGTTATCAGTATAGTGTTACCTTCTCCTACCATGAATGATGGAGTTTCTAGGAGTTGCTTTTCAGGGTAGCTAAACCTGAATCTCAAACAAGATTTTCTTGGCCTCCCTCTGGATCATAGGGGCACCATGTGTGAAACTGTGTTCGTACCCCCCTTCCTTAGAAGCTATAGAAGTAACTGTAGGCAATTGAGAAGTTTGATCGGTAAATTAGGGCCTTTGTGAATGACAAGGTATTTGAATCTTGCAAAAGAGCATGGGTATTTTATTCTATGGTAGTATGTGTAAATCATACTGAGTTTTGTCCTCTTTAATTCTTGTGGATTATAAGCAGAAAATCTTGGTGGGAAATTAAGATAGTAGGTATTAGTTCATTTGTAGTAAGATACAGCATTAAATGAATGAACTTTCCTATAAATATAATCTTGTAGAACTCGCCAAAAACAAATGTTAATGGAAAATACTGGTCTTAATAGATGGATGTTAGCAGTGGACTGATATTAAACCACTGGTGTGTCATATTTCGTATTTGGACTTTCAACACGTGCATAATGTAAAATAAACCCTTGTATTGTTAACACAATCATATATAAATATAAACAACAAACAGCATTATCCAAAAATATGATTTCTACGTACGTCTTTTAATTTTGCTCTGTTCTTTAAAAACAAAAGAAACAAGAGGGAATCCTCATTAGCTTGGCTGTAATTAGATCTCATATCAGTCAAGAGCTATGAGCTAAAAGTTTGTACTTGAAAAAAATACTCTGAGCCATTCTGTGAGCCGCTATGCCATGGCTAAAAATGCTTGGCAGAATTTGATACCATGGAACTAATTCTTTCTTCAAAACCAAAAGACTAATACCCCAAAATTCTTAGCATTCTGTATTATTGTTTCTAGGCTTCTTCTTCTTTTTTTTTTGTCTTTCTTTGAATAGCGTTGTAAATGCAAATGTTTGCAGAATGGTTTGAACTGGCTTACTAAAGCAAAATTAAAAATTAAGTATTTATAAAGAATGTAAGTGATGATTTTGATTTTTCATTGTTTTAAAGAGATCTGTTCCATTATTCTTCTGCTAAAAATAACAGAAAACAAAATACCTAAGGCTTATTATTTCTAAAATGCTTGAGTAAAAAAGCTATAAAAAAACTATCTAATTTTGTTAGGATATCTTAAGCACTTCTCAGTAATCATCATGGTTTAACCATTAGTTTGGTAATCTGTTTTATTCTGTTTATGTCATATTCGATACAGGATATCTGCTAAAGAGATATCCATTTTTTGAAAAATAATACAGATGTTATTACAATATTTATAATGATCTCTAAGACAAATAGCTAACCATATTCTAGGATTTATTCTTTTGTTATCACATATTTGATATGAGCTCCTATACCAGCTACAGGAGTCTCAGTATCAATATATTCAAGTTAACCTATTGTGTGTGGACTTTTGCTTTCGACCGTCTAACAGGAAGTTCTTTGTGCCAGGAATAATCTGAACTGAGGTTTGGGAGTCTTCATGATTGTGATTCTATGTACCCCATTTTGTGAAAACCATGTACATGTTTCATGTTTGTTTATGATAATTATGCTGAAATTTAAATATGGTTACGTAGTATGAAAAGTTAGCATGTTGAATTATAATTGCTGTAAGATTATTGAATAACCTGAGATGTCATCTAACCTTTTTTGTGGTGTTAACAGGTTCTTTAAAGCTCTAGAAATCAACTTTAACTATTCTATATTTATGGGATTTTTGAGTCCTGTTTAACTCACCGTATAATAACCTTAATTAACTTAGGTGTGTGAATAATATTAAAGCATTGCACTTAATTTATTATTGGATATTATTACAACTGACCACCTGTTAATTATTATATTTTCAATTTTATCTTTGGTGAAAAGAGAAAAAATCTGTTAATATAATCATTTAACTGTTCTAGTTTGTAATATTATAACATTAAAACTAATATATAAATATAAACTGTCATAAAATAAAGGAAGCATTGCTTATAAAGCAGTTTATGCCTAAAATTAATAACTATTCTGGCACACAATTGTATCTATTCTAACTTTAACTTAACTATGTTGATGTTCCAAAAGTTTTTTATATTATTTTGTGTGAATCACTTTACCTCTATTTACAATTTTCAAGTTACAGTATTTAATTTATAAATTTTGTTGTTATAATATTTTAAATTTTTGAAAGAGTACTTATATTTTTCTATTTTGTTGATTATGGACATTGACCCTCAAGAAGTCAAGCCCTATCAATAAACACCCTCCAGAAATATCATACCTTACTGTTAAATTTATCCAATCAAATTTAATGTACCCTGGTGCTGTATTATATATATATATATTTGTAGTTTCAGTTCATTTATTGTAGTTGATGTACCTGATGATGCCAGGTTAACCTGGTGAAATGTATTTTCATTAAATTTTACTCTGTTTATCCGATTTATCGAGTTTCCTATTAGTTACAACAGGAGTTTTTCCTTTCATTGTATTATGTGTTTATTTGTATTGATATTGTAATATCAGAAGGACCTGAATTGATTTATTCTGTTATTATTTTCTGACTAATTTATGAATTATAGAGGAACCTAAACTTGTACTGAGAGAACTGTAAAGTAATGTACTTTATACCGTAAATTAATGGTACTTTAAAGTTACTTGGATACTGATCTGAACATTGCTGTTAGTAGATCTGTAGAAAACCTGTCACAAAAGTGTTTTTTGTTGTTGTTGTTTTTACAGAAACAACAGCAAAGAAACTAGATACAACATCAACATTACCTACAGCTGTTACTCCAGCATTTTCCCATCAAAATCCAGCCCCCTTACCAGTTACAATCATTGGAACAGGTGCAGCTGGAGGGGCCACAGGACCACAGACTTTTGTGCTGTCTCCTCTGACTCTGGCAACAGTAAGCATAGTGTTTTTACATATCCATAAAATGTGTTTGTTTTAGTTGTAGCTATTTTAAAATAACCCTTAAATATGTACTGATTACATTATATGAGTCTTTTGTGGTAAATTTTCTAAATTTCAAAGGAAATATCACTGTCAGTTGTTAATGTTTTTTAATAAAAACTTTTGTATACATTTAAACATTTATGTAAACAGTTATTGAAACATTTAAAGCTTGAGAATATGACAGTGTTTTTGAGGTGTTATAAAAAGAGTGATTATTGTATCCAATACAGTACATATTTTTGTTAACCAATGAATGGATACAAAAATAATAGTCTAAACATTATTTAAAAAATTAGGTTCATAATTATGTATTGCAGATGGATGTAACATCTTAACTCTACATGAACTGGAGAACTTGTGTGTACTGTAAATTCTATAATTCTGAATTTACTTAATATATCTCCACAAATTTTGGTAAGCTTTTATAAACATTACAAGTATGTCGTACATGAAAAGTCAGAATTTTCAACAAAATGTTTCTACTAAAGATATGTCTCTGAATGTACTTTAGTTAGTTTGAGTGTAAGATTATTTTCATGTTAATTTTTAGATGTGGTATAATGGCTTGGAGAACAGCATAGTTGCTCACAGAATGGCTTTGATTTTGTTGTTGTTGTTTTTTCAAATACAAACATGCAGCTCATAGCTCTGACATCTCTGAACCGATTTGAGATCTAATTACAGTTTTGGACTCAGTAGGTCAAAACCTTTTGATTGATATATTTGACCACACCCAAAGTCTCAAAGACTAATTTACTCTAATCCTGCCTAAAAGAACTTAGATTTGATGGTAGGTTGCTAGAGATCCTGATGAGTAATAAAATCAAATCAGGTATACATATGCCACACATTTGGTAATGCTGGTGCACAAAAATATAGCTAATAAAATGGAAAAGGTCTCATAGTTTAATATACTGTAATCCTGCCGTGGCTATTGAGGATTTCATCTTGTTTTTTAAGGATAAAGTATTTTCTCTACAAATGTTTGTCAGAAACCTCCCAAAAGAAACACTATGTAATTTGAATGATAATAATAATAATGCACTTTAATTATGTATAAATATATTTGTCCAACAGTTGTAATATGTACAATATAATGTGTATGTAATAAATATTGAAGGAATGTTGTTGTTTTTTAAACCGTGTAAATGTATATCTGTATTTTAATTTAAAGTATTAACAAAATGATTAGGAGAACTAAACCTACATCACCAATTGGTACTCAGTAACATCAATGTGAAGACAAACTTCCGTCAGTCTTTTCCGACTCAGAATTATAAGCATATTTTGAACTTCTGGCTTAGAAATAGATATATTTTTGTGTTTTTAAGTTTTCAAAACTAGGAATGTTTAGTAACTGTTGAATTTTGTTTATGAATAATCAAATTTAGACAAAAATGTATAAACATTGAGCAGTCTAATCAACATTCGTCTGAGTTAACAGTGTAGTAACAACAAGGAAAACTGTAGAGAAAATCTATCTTTAGTTATTAAATGACTAAACACTGTGTAATTTTCATTAGAATATTACCATTTAGCTTGTATTATCCATCATTAGCTTAAGTTTATATGAGAAAAATATTCCAAACCGGTTCTTTTGCTTTACTTTTCTAACACAATTGTTCTTGATGGGAAAAATTATTTTTATTGTTGACTTAAAGGAATTATGTAGATTGGTGGGATGGATAGAGAAAGATAAATGGGTGAGATGGGTAGAAAATTAAGAATGTGTAGCTGAAAGGTAAGTTACAGTTTGAATATATTATTTAATATTTCTAGTAGGATCTTAAAATCTCATTTTTCTGTCTACTTTAGGTAACAGGTATGAGTGACTTGGGGCAAAATTTGTTGGTAGGAACTACGCAAGTGATATCAAATCATCAGAAGGTTCCTCTTCTATCTGTTTCCTCAAACTCACTGAACAACAGTAAGATTGCCTGCTTAGGTTCTTTTCAAGAGGATTAGGAATATTTTTTTTTTAAATAATTTTGGTGAAATTTAATTTCAGATGTTACTAATCAAATAACCGGTGGTGGTATTTATTACTGAGTGATCCAAACGTATTATTATTTAATCTTTAAAATGCTGGATGAACAGATTGTTTTACATTGACAATAATAAGATGTTGAGTAGAATCATAACTATATATTTCACCAAAACAAAATATTTATAATTGCTTCATAACTATTGTTCCTTAAACTAAGTAGGATAGGTAGCAGTAAAATATTGTAATGGTTACTTTCTGTGATAAATCCTATTTGAAGTTAGAAATGTAATCCAAAAAAGAGCTGAGGACTGCTTCAGAGACTTACATTTAAACTAGACTAGACCACCAGTGACCCGTTGGGTCACCCACTATTCACAGGTTATGAAGAATTCAAGCTAATTTCAATATTGCACCGAAATGAAAGTTTATTTTGAGATAATTTAATTGAATATTTCAATCCATTTGTGTTATTCATAATTCAAGAGAAGATATTTGATTGTTCATCGGGTGTAAAAAGAAAGACCATTTCATTTTTCAAAGAAAGTGAAGTCAGAGTTTTTAGGTATTGTGATGAATTAGTTCATTATGTTGTGGTCTTTCCTCTTAAACATTCTGCAAATAAGAAACAGTAACACTTTATTTTTTCTTCGAATTACCTACCATAACCAAGGCACATTATTGGGTAATTCTTCAAGATCTTGTTTTTGTCTATCTTATGCCTTTTAGT
>NW_013666906.1:156113-161104 GCF_000517525.1 Limulus polyphemus | reverse complement strand
ATTGGGAAATTCTTCAAGATCTTGTTTTTGTCATCTTATGCCTTTTAGTGAAGATGGGAATTACCTACCATAACCAAGGCACATTATTGGGAAATTCTTCAAGATCTGTTTTTGTCATCTTATGCCTTTTAGTGAAGATGGGAACATTGACAGGGAATAGATACGAACGAAGAAGTTTCGTAAAGAGTGTGAGCAGTAGTGTGATGTAAAATTACTCATGCTAGAAATTTTCATAAAAGTGACCTGAAAAATGACACTAACTCGGTAACCCGTGGCCCAATGAAGTTTCGTAAAGAGCGCGAACGGTAGTGTGATGTAAAATTACTTATGCTAGAAATGTTCTTAAAAGTGACCCAAAAAATGGCACTAACTCGGTAACCCATGGCCCGATTTTAATGAAACTTGTTTTATTCTGTTTCTATTCTCATTTCATTACAAGTATGGCGCTATTGTGCGCCATTTTTGCTGTATTTAATTACAGACAAGCAAACAAACTATCTCAGAGTTTTAGTATTATATAGATAGACAGAATTTCGTGAGAAAATTCATTTTCAGTATTTACAACAAATAAATTTATGGTTTACTTTAAAAAAAAAAAGGTATCAAAGCAAAATGTATAAAACCATGCAACTGTGATTTGATATGGTTACGATCTTTCATGGAACAAACTTAAGAAATGTATTGAAACACACCAAATACAAACAGATTGACCACAGAGTAGAAAACTGGCTTGCTCATCATTAACCAGTGCTTAGGTTCATATTTTTAACTTGTTCAATTATGCATGTTCAATAATCTTATATTTGAGTTTTTCAGTTTAATTCTGTATTGTGAGTTTTTGATAATGAAAAGTTGTAACTGTTCCTGCATGATGTACAGAAGCATTAAAAAATTAATCTGAGAATATTAATTTCAATGGAAATTTTACAGGACAATTTAAATAATAATCTAAAATAGTGATTCCCAACCCCTTTTATGCCACATATCTCCAGTCATACCTCTGAGACAGCAGCATGTCCCTGGCATATATATTTTGTTAAGAAAAAGACATAATAATTTAAGGATAAATCAACAATACATGAATGTAGAGTGCTGGTGAGTGGAATGTAGCAGTAATTCACAGAAACTGCCCTTCAGTTTTGAAGCATATGGCTTATTTTCCTTACAATGTTTTCAAAAGTTTCCTGAATGTCCCTAGAAGGATCTCCATACACTATGTGTTGGTAACCACTGTTTTCCAATGCATGATATGGAAAGACCTCTCTAGGGGTATGCGAGAACCTTTGTACCTAAGGCAGATATTGAAAAAGATATTGTTGGCACATGATAGTGATTTTTCAAACAAGTCAGTCGTAATTCATTTTGTAAATTAACACTTGCCAACACCATTAGCTTTACCATAGATTCCACAAAGAGGAGAATAAATACATTCCATTTGTTATCCCTCTCTGTGTGAGCATTTCCTTTTAAACTATTAATAATGGTGTGAAAATGTTATTTTCCAGACACTTTACCAACAGCATTGGAAGCACAAAATATTGTCGCAGAAAATAGGGTAAGGATATCTTGTGTTTAGTGATATGTTTTATGATGGTATGAAGTTATTTTTCTAAAGCTAGATAATGGGGGAAGTTTTATTTTTTGGCCATTTCTAAATATGTTTCAAAGGTAAAAGACTAAAACACACCACAATATTATTTGTGTTATAATGTTACTGAGTTTTTCTGCTGAATTAATGCCCCTTTCAGCTCGTAAGCTGTCTATTGTTTTACAAGACTGACTTATGTTCATCAGTTTCTATACAATGGAACTGTAATTTGCATTTTGAAACACAAACAATAATTTTAAACGGTAAACTAGAATGCCTCAAAACTACTATCATTTATATGGCTTTCTAACTGACATATAAATAGGATATAAAAATTTCAGTATGTATAAAGCACCAATTATAGTCTACACTCAACAAAATCTACTTGGCAAATGTCACCTTTATACAGAAATAAATTAATGTTTTTAATAAACATTTACCATTGACATATAACCATCAGTAAATATGTAATTTCTAAAGCATGAATTTTTAAGAGCAGCTACTATAGTGAGTTAAAAAAATTTACTGATATCTAATGAAATAAACATGGTGGGATCTAACCTATAGTTGATGTTTCTAATTGGTGGACATTGAAAGGTGAATTCAAAGCATTACATGACATAGAAGTGAAGGTTGTGCATTTATTTGAATATTTCATTTTCAAATTAAGAAAGTTAAAGTTATGATATATTAACTTCTGAATTATAAACTGTATTTGATGCCAAGTTTATTGGCATACATTGATAATGAAGTTGTTCAATTAAGTTTTGAATGTAGCTGTATAAAAGGTCTGATGTGTGCACTTTGACCCCTACCCATTCACAATAGGGCTAGGGACAAGAAGGACGTGGTAAACATTGTATAATCTTTCTGTGTAGAGTAACATATATACATAAGTAAATGTCTAGTAAAGGTGAAGCTCTTTGACAGAATTTAAAAAATTTGAATTACTGTAGTTAACTTTGAAATTTGTTTCTTGGGACTTTTCACTCACACTGTTTTTGAGTAAATATTATCTTGGTTTAGCTCAAAGAACATAAGATTATTGTAAATTGTTAGATTTAAAAGCACATAAGCAAAAAGAACAAATAATGAACCAGTGAGATTGAAAAATTTGAAAATATAAATTATATGTGTATACTCAAAAACTATCCTCTGATTTGAGTAAACAATAGGATAGCCACTTGAATGTAGCATGTGTAGACAGCTGGACTTTGGAGCATTTAGTTGACCTGTACTGTACAATGTGAGCTAGTGTTTAAAGTTTTTGGAATACACTTTGTTTATCTACTCACATTTTAATATTGTTTGGTGATATAAAACATATATTTATAGCACTTGTATTGAATAGTTTTAGATTTTGTTATTCAATTGTTGTGCAACATAAACACGCATTTCTCTGTTTTCTACTATTGAATTCAGTGTTTCTTGTCAGGATCTAGAATTTTGGATGACCTCTTAATGCATGCAATTCTGGTTGAAAGCATATATACAATAATGTCTACAATGAAACATCTTGCATACAAATAGAAGAAAGTGTTAGAAATGGTTCACTCTTCATCTGTCGGGTTGGGAATTATGTTATCAAATCCTGACTGTGATATTTTCTTTTAGATTGTTTCTCCCTCTAAACCGTTGAGGCCTAAATCAGATGAGAAACAACTGAAGTACAAAGAACATCGTAGAGTGTCTCACATAAATGCTGAACAGAAGAGACGGTGTAATATAAAGGTAATTGAAGATGTCAGTAATTTAAACAGTGTAGGATAAAGGTAAACAAAGAAGTCAGTAACTTAGGCGTGTAATATAAAGGAACTGAAGTACAAAGAACTTCGTAAGGTGTCTCACATAAATGCTGAACAGAAGAGACGGTGTAATATAAAGGTAATTGAAGATGTCAGTAATTTAAACAGTGTAAGATAAAGGTAAACAAAGAAGTCAGTAACTTAGGCGTGTAATGCAAATATATGCAAAGATGTCAGTAACTTAGGCAGTGTAATATAAAGGTAAACAAAGGTGTCAGTAACTTAGGCAGTGTAGTATAAAAGTAAATAAAAATGTCAGTAATTTAAACAGTGTGATATAAAGATAAGCAAAGAAGTCAGTAACTTTTGTTATCATTACCACTTCACATCAGTGTTGAACAAAAAAAGGTGGCATAATATAAAGATAAACAATAATATTAGTAACTTCATTAGTTAATGGAAATATCTGGTTTGTAAATAAGAAATTTGACTGTTCAGAATATTTCAGAAATAAAAACACCATTGATAATTGATCTGATTAGTTTTTTTTTAAAAACTGCATTGATTAATACAGTATCTTTAGTTTTTAAAGCCTTGTAGACTACTGTGTATGTCTCCTCTATCCAGAAATCATAACTTAGTGATACATTTTTACTTGCATGTTTTAAATGAAATGTGAAGAATAGTAAAATTATATTCTGCATTGATCTATAACAAGAAAATGTACTGTGCTGTTGTGGATCCTGAATGTGCTAAAAATATAAAACACAGATGTCGGTGTGATGAATGAGTTTTGTATTCTTCTAGGTACTAAATGGTGTCAATAAATATTTGGTGTTTTTACAACATAGTCTTAATACATGGTTTTATAAAGACTTAAACCTTGCAGTCTGTTACCTGAAGTGTAAATCTTTAGTAGCAGAAGTTATCAGTCTAGTGAATTTGAAATTCTGCCTGGAATGGCTGTATAATTTATCATGTAAAATAATAATTGTAATGGTATATAAATACAATAAAGTAGAATTTTTGTGTGCTTGTCTTTGTATAATAATATTTAACATTGGTTTATAATATCTAGAATGTATAATAATATTTAACATTGGTTTATAATATCTAGAATGTATAATAATATTTAACATTGGTTTATAATATCTAGAACATATAATAATATTTGACATTGGTTTATATCTAGAATGGCTTTGATGCCCTGCGTCATCTCTTACCTTCTCTAAGTCAAAATCCAAACTGTAAAGTCAGCAAGGCTGCAATGCTACAAAAAGGTATGTTTGTACAGGTTTAGGTTTAGATAACAATATAAGGCTTATGATATATTTCTTATTTAATAACTTTTTACTGAAAATGATTATTTGTTGGGTCAGGCTTGCTCTAGAGGTTAGTATACTGGGCTGGAAATTTAAAGGTCCAGGGTTTGTACTGTGATATATGCAATAACATGCTTCACCCTTTCAGCTATTGGACCATTATAACTGTGATAATCAGCTCTACAGTTGTTACATGAAGCAGGGTTATTTTATTATAACTGTGATAATCAGCTCTAAAGTTGTTACATGAACCAGAGTTATTTTATTATAACTGTGATAATCAGCTCTACAGTTGTTACATGAACCAGAGTTATTTTATTATAACTGTGATAATCA